>NC_069136.1:41761849-42061849 GCF_026914265.1 Mya arenaria
TATAACCATTAACGATACAAGCGCATTCATACTTTGGATCTTTTCTCAAAATAATATTATCAGCTTCCCTATCAAGTAAGCTTAAAGAAGTTACTGAAAGGGAACGTAAAGTAGAAAGAAGAAGATGTTTGCCATTTTGATAACAGAATACTATTACACTGCTCCATATCAATTGTTCTCCGTCGTTTTCTATAATGTTTCCATTAATTCTCTTGTCATGTGAACTTGTCTTACGCTTTCTTTATATAATGAAAAAATATCAATATTGATACATTTTGAAATATTACCAACATTTAATTTGTAATCATTGAGCCTAAGCAGATATTGAGTTTGCAAGCGTTTAATCCAACCAAGTTATGCGATGCATCTTGCTTTAAATTTATTTAACATTACTTTATTTATCTGTGAATATTAAATGTTCTACTGGATAAAATGGTCAAAGTTGAATTGAAAACGACCTTGATACTGGTTTTAGCAACCGTTCGAATCAACTACAACGCTATTGACTTATTCCACACTCTGTCTATTGATCCTTGACTTCGGTTGATATCCGAATGTATAAGTACGTGCAATTTTGTATTAATCTACATATTTCAGACGTTTTAATTGTCAATAACGCAAATAAGCTCTGTAACAGAAGAAAGTTTACAATACTTCTCGTAGTTTTCTAAAAACATTCCTTTGAAAGCAGGAACTATTTAAATATATTGTTTTCACGGTTATCATCATATGGTTCACATGTTTATCGTGTTTACTTGGGTCATTTATATCTGATACATGCTTTCAAGTAGCAAAATGATTTAAGGTCTCATTCAAGATATTTTGTCGTTGAAAATGATAAAATTGAAACAAAAATACTAATTAAAAATGCATTTATAATAACCATTAAAAATGACATATGCTGAATGAACGGGCTAAATACATTGCTCCAATTAATACGCTATTAAAATACTTTTCGGCAAAAAGCAATTAATTGGGAAAGGAGTGGATGGCCACTGACAGTGATGTTACAAACAGTGACTAAAATTAGTGAAGCACACAATATTATGGTGGTATTTCAGTGTATTTATTTGTATAATTGAACGTTTTTTTTAATTTAAAATCTATATGACATTTAATTGTCATCGGCGCTGATTTTTGACCGAAAAGAAACACAACAGTTATTTATTCAACGTTATTAATCCAAGTTCCAAAGAAATTAAATTTAATTTAAGCAGTAACATGAGTTGCAAGAACATTTAAAAAGCAAATAAAACAGGTTGACAAATCGAGACTGCACTTTTTTGCCAGACATTTGTTCCAGAGCCATCACTCGCAGTTGATGCGACATTGTGTTTTGCGGCATATACATTTTCCTAGCATCGCCTTACGTCAAACAAACTAACTACATGCACATGTTATAACAACATACATTTGTAAGTCATGATGTCATTTGACGCAGTTTTCTGATGGACCATTAGTTGCATCGTTTACATATTAAATTTCTGTTAAACCACTTTCCATACACACGTCTTTTATCTCTTCCTGTCAATTGAGGCCATCCAAATAGTGCACATATTAGCAATGTATTTTATCTTTATTCACCAATATGTATAAAGCGCCACCAAGACCACCATTACTTTGTCACAGTCGTTGACATCCGGGTTAACAATAGTTTGTTCATGCTGTTTCAATGCTCTTCTGTTGCGAAATATCATGGTACACCTGACAGTTATTGTTGATTTTGTTTCTATTTTCAGGTGGTTTAAAAAAAAAGATAAAAGGTTAGTGTTGCTTTTGCTAGTTACTTAAACTGCGCAATATATCGTAACGTATTGCTTAAACGACTATAATATAGGACCGTGAACTAAATGTTGCCGACAATTGATCGCTCTGATTCTAACTGTTTAAACTCAAGCTATAAAGTTCGTACTCTGGTTTGGTTTGTATGGCCTTATTTAATTAGATCAGTTAATGATTACATTTAGGAATATTTCAACATGTCATGTACACGATATCAATTTCCATTATATTCGCAAATCTGAATTCGATAGATCAATATATGTTATTGCCTTATATTCGTTAGAGTTAACGGACCCTTTCTCTTTAAATATATCAAACTCAATGTTTCCATTTTTTTAATAACAGTTTAAATGAAGGCATTTGTTTACACTTATATGCAGCTATAAAATATGCACATATGTTATTGTTTAATGTTTTACATGTATTTCAGATCTATAAAAAGATTGTCCGATCAGACTGTCTTGTAAATGTGCACAAACATGTATCACAATATTGAAGCCCAGCCACCTTAAACCATCGATGTATGACTGTTTTGTTCTTTAAAGCCCAGCCACATTAAACCATTGATGTACGACTGTTTTGTCCTTTAAAGCCCAGTCACATTAAACCATCGATGTACGACTGTTTTGTCCTTTGAAGCCCAGTCAAATTAAGCCATTGATGTACGACTCTTTTGTCCTTTGAAGCCCAGCCCCATTAAACCATCGATGTACGACTGTTTTGCCCTTTAAAACCCAGCCACATTAAACCATCGATGTATGATTGTTTTGTCCTTTGAAGCCCAGCCACATTAAACCATCGATGTATGACTGTTTTGTCCTTTGAAGCCCAGTCACATTAAACCATCGATGTATTACTGTTTTGTCCTTTGAAGCCCAGCCACATTAAACCATCGATGTATGACTGTTTTGTCCTTTGAAGCCCAGTCACATTAAACCATCGATGTATGACTGTTTTGTCCTTTAAAGTCCAGCCCATTTAAACCATCGATGTACGACTGTTTTGTCCTTTGAAGCCCAGTCACCTTAAACCATCGATGAACGACTGTTTTGACCTGATACTACATTGAACGCTGTATATTTTAATGTTTATAAGTACAAAAAAATCGTCCGTTTCCTTAATTATGTAATACCACACTGTTCAAATTCAGCCAATCTCTGAGAAAACTGGTTTTATTGCCTAGAATTGTAAAAATGGTTGGAAAACCGAGAACAGGTCCGGCTCATTTATTAACGAAAGAACAATATTTAAACATTATCTGACATTGAAGAGGTCAGGCAACACTTCTACATTCTAGCAATTAATAATTGATCAGTGTTGCCATCAAACTATATAACATTATATAAAGCTTAGTGTCGGGTAGTTAAATTAAGAGCATTTGTCAATTACTAAAACATTTATTTTTTCATCTTCGAATATAAATGAATGTGACAATGCTTTATACAGTTCGAGTTTACGAGTGTTAACAACGCAAAAGTGTTGTGATATGACTTTCAAATAGGTAAATACATATGAATTATCTCATGACAATTCAAATTATTATGTTATTGTGTGATTCTAAATAATAAGTTGCATACGTTTTACTTAATGTCATAAGTGTCCTTAGATATTGCCTGTATTGATTTTAGTAAACATGTTCTCAAATACGTTTGTCATATATTAAGTCAACAATATACTACTACTACATTATTAAAGATACTGTACTACTACATTATTTCAATAAAAACATCATGTACAATACATGTAGTATTTTTGTCGAATGAGTGTTTGTATCTAAATGTCAATTAGGCAATCGAGTTTATCAGTCAATTGAAATGACATTTGATTTCTAAATAATGAAAAGACGCAGACTATGCCTACGATATAGAACATACTAGTCAAAATAACTCAAATATGCAGATGTTCTTAGCTTATGTAAGACCAACCTTACCATGATGAATTGCAAGTGTTTAAATGATGTAAGTAACAGAAGGCTATGAACATATTATCACTGTATGCAACATATACTTTATGAGATTATCGCGCTATTTAAGACTTTTTATTTCCCATTTATATAGCTTCATGTATCTTCTGTATAAACATAAATTCATTTGAAAGTAAAGAAGCCTTTTATAAAAACACAATTTAATCACATGGGGTAATCGGTGTATCTGCACACCCTGTACACTATCAATATGTTTCTTACTACTCATTACATGATATTCTTCAATGTGTTGGTCATATTTTGAAGCTGTGTGGTTTTCGTTTAAGTTATTGATCCTTTCAGTTTATATCAAACTATCGTTTTACTTTGTTTATTTTATTTTATTAATTGAAACAACGAGCATATAGTTTAGTTATTTTTCTTTCTCAAAATGCATTTTATCGACAAAAATAAATAAACTGAAAATAAAATTGATACAAATTGAAATTGAAAAAGGCCATCTATCTTCATTGTCGTTCATAAGAATAAGCTGTTTACATTTGTTCCCACTTCTATTCTGATGTTTTATTTGGCAGTAGCAATTTCAACCGCATGTTTCTACCTGTTTCTTCTTTGATGTATGTTAGCTAACGGAGCGGCATATGTCTTAATCCCGAGATTTCTTCCGTCTAAAATTCATGTGAATATTTGTACTTTCCAACAACAAATGTTTCTTTTGTCAGCATATTCTGTAGTCTACGTTGTGAGCCACATTACCATAACCTTACGTCATCTTTCATTTAAACATAGTTTCTTCTGATCAACACAATAAGTATTGTGTTCCTTTCCCTTGCGCTTTATTCTACTTATCTTGTTAAATAAGTAACATTGACAACATTTCCTGAATATAGTACAATATTGTGCGTATCCTTATACCCATGTTCGTAGTCCAGTTCCTACACGTTCGTTGGTCGTGACTCTGGCCACTGTGTTTCTGTTTCCAGAAAGCTGACATGGTATCTCGCGCAGTTGTCAACTATAATAGCTTAAACGGTTAGCTTTGCGTACTTCCCGGTAGGAGAACAATACTTCCGGGAATGAAGTTTTCCTGTTCAAATGCATGAACATTTATAAGCACATGCGTTTAAACCTGCTCACATAATTTGTCTAGGAATGCCGATATCCTTGGTTATATCGATAATCTCAAATATCTATTCATTTCCTGATGTCTGATACTTGTTCTGTTGGACTGTCCAAGTCAATGGTAATCCTATGGAGTGGTTGTCCAAATAGCGGCATCATGCCAAATTTGCTACTAAGAATTGTCTGTTTGAATCCTATGTCAGAGTCTTCAATGGAATATAATGCTATGTTTTAAGTCATACTCGAATGTAGTATTCAATAAAGAATTCTAAACAGAAATGCTACTTCTTGAACGGTATTCATCATGTTTTTAGCAAGTGGCTCCTCGGACGCATGAATGATAGCCAGGTTTAGGAAGTGAGCTTTGCAGTGAGTGTACACTCCGTCGGGAATTATCAGGCAAATTTGCGCTTGAACACCACGAAACTTTCCCGACTTGTTGGATGCGCCATCGTAGCCTTGACCCCTTATATTTACAATGTCTACACCGGCTTTTCTCAAATTTGCCAGGAATGCGTTGGACAAATATTCGCCGGTAATTGCTTCAAATTCTGCATAGGATATGAAATCTTCCCTTATCGACTTTGCTTTATGGTCGAAATACCTCAAACAGAGCGCCATTTGCTCCATAGAAGACGCCTCCGTGGTTTCGTCTGCCATAAACCCAAAGAACGGGGCACTATTGCGTTTGCGAACAATTTCCTGACTGATTCGATTCCCGCATATCGTGATTATTTCATTTTGTATTTCAGGTAAAGTTTACTTTGTTCTCGCGTCACCGTTCTCCAAATGATCACGCAACATAGAATTATATTTGGCTTGGTACTTCAATAGTGCTTTAAAGTTACTATCTTTATCTTCATGACCACGTAGAGCTAGATTGTGTTGACCACATAGGGTAATTGTTTCAATTATGCTCTTTAGTATCTGTCTATTCTTGTTAACTAGGAGATCATGCGCTTCGAATATCGTAGCCATGTGTTGTCCACAAACCAATGTAACTGTATTTTTCGGAACTTTCCATTGATGCACCTGTATAATACAAATCAGCATATGATTATAGACGATGTTACACTATGTTACTACCTATGTCAGTGACTTTCAACCACGTTGCTTTCAAACAAATGCCCATGAACTATTTTTTTTATATTTTTATAGTTTGCTTTGTAATGGGTTCCGATGCTTTTAAGCAATGAGATATACTAAATTCATGAATTATGCATATATAAAGTAGCATGCAGGTATGTTTTTCAACATTTACCAAAACAAAATGGCAAACCGGGCATTCGAACCCGCACGGAATTAAACCAAATCGATATATATTCAAACCATCCCAAAAGCGTTCGGCTATCAATTCCAATGAGTGTTAATACATTGTAATACATATACAAAATCACCCATTTTATCGGAATTGTATACATGTTGTTCTTTTTAAATTCCGTTGATGTAGTTTCTGACTGCATTCATATAAACTAAAGATACATTGAAAATAATACTAACGTTAGGATACATTGAATGTGATAATTTATTAAAAACAGCATGTCACTAGCCTACTGGTCTCGGAACAAACGTCTTAAATGGAATTTCATTATAGATTTACCTGCTAGGGAAATTAAATTGCTGCACAGTACCCCATTTACTCGTCGAGAGACACATTCTGCCATTGTCATCGGTGATCTTCTCATTAAAACATCTTGATATGGTGGATCGTGATTGTTTAAAGGATACGCCATTTTTTTTAAATATTCCTGCAACGTAAACAGACGGGAGGTAACTCTTAGTTTAACGGTTAGTGTATATGATAAATTACAGAATTGTCCAGTATGTATTACCTCCTATGTACAAATACTATATGCCATCTACATTTAATATATTTATATGCTTCATGTGACAATTTGTTTGTGTCTGATTTGTTCTGACCAATGCTCATTTTCACCCTTAACTCTCTTGGAGTCCGGTTTTTATTGCATATATCGCTTTTGTATCATTTTATTTATTTGAACTCTCTGGTGTTTAGAATAATCTCGTTAACTCTTTGTCTCTGTTTGATATTGATCGTGAAGTCGGAAAAAAAACACGAAACTATGTACTTATACTTTCTTGCTTCTTTCTGTACAAAGCACAATATTAGCTACCGTACCAGTTTCAGCGATCAAACACAATCACAAAAGGGTGACCAGAACTTTAATAATTATGTGTAAATGTTCTTCCGTCGCGGAAGCTTTTATATCACAAGTACACACGTGCTCGGACTACAAAGGTTTCGTTAGTTGCGTTTTTCTTTCTCGATGTACACACAGAATGTTGAAGACATTCCTCTATTTCTGTTTTGCCTGGGTTACCCGAATAAACTTAGGGGCAACGTCTGTCTACAAATGTGTCTCTCAGTTCGTACGTCTGAATTTATTTCGTTTCAATTCAAGTGTAATGCTACGTATTTTTCAAAACCATTACCCTTCGTCATATCATCTCGCCGATTGTCTTTCAAAAATAAAGCAGTGCAGTGTTGATCAATGAGGTATGTTGCTATTGATATATATCAAGGACCGAGACTGACGTGACAACTTAATGCTCGGGACATATACTTAAGCAATACATTTAATTGCATATACGCCTTTGATGCAGGTTTATAGAAACATTATACCATTAGTACTGTATTAGATCGCCCCTACTTTCTAAGGAATGAAGTGTAATAAAACGACAATTTTGAACCATACCAATGTTGGACAAGTTGTTGATCTAAAGAGCGTGTCAACAATCTAATTCACTCCCGTCATGCAAAATAAAAATACGTATACCATTTTAACTTGTGTGAATAAGTGCTTCAGAAAAACAGAGTCAAGACAAGCCAACTACCAGACCCTTGCTCAGCAATGTTCAAAATATGTTAAATATATTTTAAAAATGAAGATGTATTGCAGCCTGTTGCACTATGGAAACGAATACATAGTTTGAAAAGGAACACTTTTGGTTAGCAATACATAATACGCAGTTCTTTAAAACATAAAACAAATAATTTAAGGTGCCATGACGACCGATCAATAATATTAAAAGCAATGAAAGATAACGATTATTTTTAAATTTGTAATAATGGCTGTCAGTTGAATAACGCTTTGGAGATACCGTTATTAAATCATACATTTATCAAAAGCTTGTGACGCTACAATGAACCAGGAAACCTTTTCAGCTCATTTAAGTAAACGTTACCAAGCAGGAGCCCATTTCTATACTTTATAACGAAACATAACCAACATAGATTTTGAATGCTTAAACTATCAATATCAGTGTCATTTTATTTTGCATGATCGGGTTTTATCTAGTTCAGAAATAAAATGTCGACCTCAAGAGCAGGCTTGCAAATAATTACTAATATCTTTCGGATAAGCAGTTAAAAACTAATGGAAAAAACCCTCTCTGTTTGTATTAACTGCAAATATTTACACCTCAACTTCCATTCCTTAAATGAACTGCCTTTCGGCAATTGCGTTCATCAATCGATGAACGCAACATCTTCGGATATGTTCGGATTGTAATTTATTGCATAACAACTTACATGAAAGCTATTGATCTTGTTATTGGTTTTATTGTGTCTGCAGGTCCCGTAAAATATAGATCAACATTTTTAAAAGTGTTAGTTTATGATATTTTAAATATATTGGTACCAGAAGTGTTTCAATTTAACGTTTTAAAGTGATTTCAAGTGGTTGATCTTTTCCCGCTTTATTGTGACGTCATTTGAAAGAAATGTTTCCGGTTATAGTCTGGTCGTTCTATTTACCGAATGGGTAAGAACGGGTTACTGAAAAGTTTTCTTAAATGAAATAAAAGCATTTTTTTAACAATTCTTGAATGAAATAATGAACTATTGGTGTAAATATAAGGAATGAATTGCGGGGTTGATGTCATTATCGGGGATATGAACGCAATTGGGTTGGTCAAAGTACGCGTGGAGTCCTTCGGACTCCACACACATTGACCAACCCAATTGCGTTCATACCCCGATAATGACATCAACCCCGCAATTCATTCCTTAAATGAATTACATCTTTATAAGATATATAAAGTACATAAATTAATAAAGAACTTTAGAGGTTTGATCGAGAAAGCCATTACCTTTGCTGTGAAAATTGCTGATGTAAATGCAGTCGAATCAGCGTGTGAAAGTGGCTGCTGAAATATCAAGAAGAACACATGTATATGCAGTTATTTCTGTTTAATAAATGTACTAATTTAAAGATTGTTTTTAAAATTAAGACTAAAACCGTTATTTCAGCATAATGCAGAACTAAATTAACATTTTGTTGTTTAAACGAACCTATTAAAATGAATATATATGTAATCGGTAGATTACGGCAAGTTTCATTATGATAACACCGACAGCAATTGTAATTACTCGGGAACTTTCGCGGAAAGCCGAGGGTTAATGTTGATATCATTTTTCCGTTGCACATATGAACTTCTTTATGAAGTTTAATGATTGCGAGAATGCTTTCGGGTTAAAATTATGTAACAATGCAAATATAAGGTAAATATGGTTGCAATAAATGTAATATTGATACCCTTAGTATGTCCTGGTTCAACAATCGTAGCAATCCTAAGATGGTTATTAGTCGTAATGTCAGTAAATATACTGAAAGTAAAAAATATACAAACTGAGTGTTTTCGATGAATCATAGTGTTAAACAAATATTTTCATGTCCCATATTAACAATTTTGTTTCTATCATATTAATACTCACTAGATGTTGAACTATAATTCACATCCAAAACAATAAATGCTTAATTCCGCAATTTCTAGTAAAGTGAAAAGTTTCACATTTAAAAATATCGCAAACTGAGCAAAATCCAATCAATGGTAATCTAAAATGGCTTGCTTACTCAAAGAGGTGATACACGATTGAGGATTATCAATACATGTCATCTACATATCAAATTAAAAGTACAAATGACTTAATATTTAAATAGTCATCAGAAACATTTAACCATATGCCATCTAGTTCCGGTTCCAATATAAACACCGGTATTTTTTCACCTGAGAAAAAAATATTATGTAAATCGAGTTTAAAGTGTATTCCCGGCGGCATGAACATACAGTATTGGTCGAATGAATGTTAATATATCATAAAGAATCATTATATGGACATTTATTTGTCATAGTTTAATAATAATGAAGAGAATTACACGATCCAAATCCAAGAAGCGTAAGGTGACCTCCCCTAATCAGGTAAAAGTAAATAAAAGGTACAAACTCATTCAAAGCAAGGAGACTGATAGTAGTGACTCTGAGAGTATCGATAGTGTTAAGAGTGTACATAGTAACAGAAGTCACCAGTTAGAGCTTCCAGGTATGTCAGATCAGGACACAATCAGGTCGGTGTCTGAGTTGCACGACTCTAGCCCCAATACAACTGTGGAGGCTGGGCTAAACACAGCATTACCAACCCAGTATCTGCAACAGGGTCCACACCAATCTCATATGTTCCTCTCGCAGTCCCAGCCACCGATGTTTATGTCCTCTCCAGCTCCGGCATACACGCAGCAACCCCACCATATGTCGCTAGCGCCCCAAACGCATACGTCTGTACTCTCATATTTCGATATACAGCGTTTTGTGCAATCAGTAAAGCTGTCATTACAATCCGAAATATCACAGCTGGTCCATGCAAATGTTGAACAAGTAGTTAAACAACTTGTAGAACAGATAAACGACTTGACCACAAAATTGAACAATCTCCAAGGTCAACTATACATTATGTCCATGTCACAAGAGAACCTGCAGCAGTATAGTCGACGCCATAATGTCCGGATATTCAACGTCCCAGAAAAGGCAGGAGTATCCATGGACGACATAGTTCTGCAGGTTGCTAAGGACGGGGGTTCCTCAGTCACCCCCTCTGACATCAACCGATCTCATCGCACAGACCCGCGCCGAGATCCTGCTGGTGGTTACCTGAAACAGAGAGACATATTGGTACAATTTACAAATAACAAGGCCTAGATAAACTTCATGCAATCACGTAAGGTTCTCCGTGAGAAAAATATCTCAGTGTACTTGAATGAAGATTTGATACAATCAAGACGTGAATAAGCTTTCCACTGCAGAGCGCTGAGACGCAACGCTAACTCCCCTATAATGGACACTTGGACACATGATGGGTCAGTGTTCATAAAGACCCAGGCGAAAGGACCCCTTATAGTAGTTCATTCCCTCATTGATCTCCAAGTACGGGTACAAACCCTAAGGGTGACATTTCCTTCCTTCAGTTAGAGCCACAATTTGCTCTCATGAATCGTTATTCTGCATCGTGAATAACATTGCCTAAACTTGCAATTTCTATTGTGTAAAGCTAAGGTATCCAACCCACAAATGGGCCTATTATCTGATAACTTCATTTCCCCCTTATATATGTTATATTTTGCTGGTATAAAAACCACTACATTATGGGTTGGATACCTTAAATGTGAATTGTATTGCTTTCTAATGTGCTATGTAGCATTCCTAATATAAGTGCACAATTCTATAGTTCTTTCTCTCCTCTCATGTTCCAATATCAGGATATATAATAACACTGACTTCACTGTTCACTTTTATCGTAATCAGGTCAATTGTGAAGCATGCAAATCTTGTCTAGCTTGTATCTAAAAAGAATACTCAATCAGTAATTAATAAAGTTCACTTACTAAATAAATCAGTGTTACATGCTTGTCTCCAATTGACTTTTGTCGATACTTTACTATTGTTTACAAATATCACTATGGAATATCACTGACTGTAGCTGTCACAAATGCTAGGATTAACTTTATAACTCGTCGTGCGAAAAATGCGTCATGTACAATATTCTTATGTAACTACAAAGATTATACCGAGTAGCATTATAGTGTAAACTTTAGGTATGTGTTTAAAATGATAGAAAATATTACTTTCTTTTTTTTCTTTTAAGATTCCTCTATAATACGTTGATAATATTTTACCAAAATGAATTTTAACAAATTTTAATCAGAAATTAAAAAGTTGGATATTCCCATTACCACGACGCGGCTCAAAGCAGATCGCCAATCCTAGAGGTCATTCATTCTATTTTTGTTATTGCATACCTACATGATTATGATTGATGAAATTACTATTGTAAATACACTATTGTATTCTTGTTTGTATTGTTCATTTGATTTGATTTTAAATGATGTTGGTTCTGTCTGTCTATTTCCTGTATACTTGTACATGTGCTCTTATATATATTTTATTATTCATTTGATCAGTCTTCATGTTGCAATGCATATTTATATACATATATACTGATCAAATGAATAATAAAATAAATATAAAAACATCTCTTCTCATTTTTTTTTATCGATGACCCACTTTGTACATGTGGCGAAATTGAGAAAACTGCACTACGCTGAACAAAAATCTGAAATTGTTGAGAACCTTCAAGATTGTATTCCTATTTCTACTAACCGTCTTATGTACGGTGACTTCAGTCTTGATGAGCAGTCAAACGTGGCTACTTGCAACGAAAAGCATCGTTTTATTAAAGTAACTGATCGTTTCACCCCATATGTTACTTAATTACTACTCCGACTTGAATTTCCATCAAGGCCTACACCGATTCATTGGGCTGGGCGACCTTACTACATTACTTTCTATCTTCTTCTCACTTTCCCATTTTACATATTGTCTAAATTTTGACTACAATAACAAACAGAGCCCCATCATGTTACTTCAACTTGAAATACTTCAGCAGTTCACTACAGTACATTTGCAACGAGATCACATACATTTTGTATAATAAATATGTAATTTTGTAACATGATCATCTGACTTCAATTGCACTAGTAACCTTTTGTATCCGCAATTACCTTTGTCAATGGATAACTTCTTAAATTTTACTTATTATCTCTCCAACCAGATTTATACTGACATATATAGTTTCTCATATGTTAAACCTATTTAATAATTCATTACTGCATTTTCTCTAACTATCGATATACCAATTTACACAGTATATACGTGTTTTGCTGGAATTAATTCATTTATTTATATTATTGTTTACAGAAAATAGAAAAAAGACTTTATACAAGCCTATGGCTTTCTCATCAAATCTATATATTATAGGTGTAAGTTGTAAATGATAATTTGTTAAAAAATACTGTTTAAACCAAGCAGTTTAAATGACGGTCAATATCAATTTCGTCTGCTATTTGTATTGATGTATTTAACAGAATAAAGGTACGATAGGTACACTTTTTTAATACGAAAGTTTCGTTTTATATAGTTTAGTTTCGTTTCGTTTAATGTGGTCATGTTTTGAAGTTCGTGCATGTCTTTATAATGCATAAGTATTTAGATAATTTAGAGAACAAGCAAACCAGAGTTATCCATATACTTATTGCAATGTGATCGATATAACAACGTTGGTGAACACTTTTTTCTGTACATACTTAATCATTTAAAACAAAAGAACATATAGCACATAAATTACTTAAGCAATAATGATTTTAATGAATATAAACTATTTTGACAATAACAGACAAACATTTAAGATTAATCCTATAAGTGATGCTACGAAGATTTTGATAGAAAATCAAATTTAAAAAGCAAAATCATAGAAAAACTTACACCATATTTGTTTCACAACCACAGTTCTTTTTTATCCAATACTGCATACCAGCTGTTTGATCACGATGAACATTGAGCACATGATAACCCATATAATATGGTCGCGCAATCTGTCTTGTCCTTGTAAAATATGGTATACCTGACAATTATTGTTGATTTATTTTCTTCTCTTTTCAGGAAGGTAGAAACACCAGACAAGTAAGTGTTGTTTTTGCTTGTTACTTAGAATATTCAATATATCATAACGTATTTAAAACTGCTATGATATAGGACCGATGGCACGATGTTCCATAAAAGCAATTGCTGTGATCTTGAATTTGAACAATGATCAATTTATGATCACATTAAGGCACATTTCAATATATACTGTACAAGTTTCTCAAATCAATATCATCCGCAATTAAGTAAGAGATAAACAAATGTATGCCATTGCCTTATCTTTGTTATATTTATCGTTTTCTTTTTTTATATAATAAAAACAAAACAAAATATGTTGTTTTTATTCCATTCCTATTAGTAACCGTTTGAAAAAAGGTATTTGTTTACACGTATATGCAGCTATAGAACATGTAAACATGTTTATGTTTAAGGTATGTACATATATTTATATCTAAAAATCATCATTCGATATGGATGTATTATTTATTTGGTTGAAAGTAAACTAGCAAAATATCAAAGCCAAGCAACATTAAAGCATCGATATATATGTCCTTTCCTGCATTTACTTTACAATACTGATGTGAAAAACTAAAGAAACAAGCTGAGTAGGAAAACGTTTAAACATAAACCCTGTTTAATGGCACTGAGTAAACGCCAAAGACATAGAACATAAAAACAAAAAATCACAAACTAGAAACATGGAAGAAAAGCACAAAACCCCAAACACTGCACAGTGCAGACATACTATATTTACCAAAAAACAATGTATGTGTATCAAGGATTGAGGTACCGCCTCGGAACGGTCAGTAAAATGTTAATTTACTGGGTTTTTTAACTAGTTCACGTGCACAAACCTCTTACCCCAACAATTCTAAATAAAGAGAGATACGTAAAAGGTAAGTATTATCAAAATATGAATTAACTTGAGGAAACTTAATAATAATCCAAATACTAAAAAACTTGTAGGTAAACCCAAGTACTGCAATGATAAGAGGTCCCAACTATATCTGCAGACGGAGGAATACAATTCAGAGTACCTAATGCAACTTTGTGAGATCATAGACTTTTATAAGACTATGTTTATTTAATCTGTAAATATTAAATGTTCTACTGCATAAATGGTTAACTTTTTAAAACTATGCTCGGTCTTGTAAAAATGATGATATATGAAATTTAAGGAGTTGTTATTCTTTTTGAATTTATAAACATGTTCACGTAATCGGGCGTTCAACGGCCACCCTGTCTGTCTTACATTCTGTATTCTACAAGTATCTACATTTCAAGTTAGAACATATACAATATTAGATGGTTTTCAAGGGACGTTTCCTTGAGTTAACAATTAAACGTTCTTTAATTTATAGAAGAGGAAATAGTTTGGCTATTTCGAAGAAAAAAAACGGTACATACATTTTTCAGAATTACAAGAATAAGTTGTAGGAAACAAGCACCATCGTAACGTTCGTTCCTATTGGTAATCTTAATGGAGAGACTACCAGTAACAGCATCCGGTATAGGTTTGCAAATCCGGTTTACTTGCAAACTTAGTTTTTTTATTATCTTAGATATCAACTTCAAAAGTGACATTAGTTTGGGCATTAAATAAGTTTTAAGAAATATGAAAATTTTATTCCAAAATTGTTTTCTCCCGTTGGCCACTAATTGGATTTCAGGTCCCCCGCGGGGTTTTGGCAAACTCCAATTTGAGAATTTTCCATATGAGCCGAAACGGGGGAAAAAATCAGCAATTGGAAAAACCCAAATATTACAAGAGTACTAGATTAATAAACATAATTAAAATCTAATAAATTATCAAAAAAATTGATCTTGTAAAAACGGCTCTCCAATTGGGGAAAATTCCAATTGGAGAATTCTACAGTCAATTTCTATTGAAAAAGCCACCAATTGGAGATCACAGAAGTTCGTGATCACAGAAAGTGGAGGAATACCCAGTTGGAGATTTCCACTGTATAACATCTGCTTGTGAGAAATAAAGTTGGGATATATACATGTCATGATATTATTGCTCATTAATTTAATATTGTAGATTATTCAAGAAAATAACAATGCAAGATGTTACCTGATTTCGAGTATAACATCGGTGTTTTCACTTGTGACGTTGTGTGCAATCTAAAACAGTGATCTTATATACAACTGCGTCAGATTTGCGAATTATTTATCCTTTTCTGATGCCTTATGGTCCTAGATGCTCGAAAATATTAAATACTTTTAAAAATAATAACTTACTAATTTTCATTTCCTGGTGGGCTCAATGTGTGTCTTTTTGTTAATCGAATAGGTTAGAGAACACCATCTTATATTGTCAATAGGTACATTAAACTATGTTGACTTAGTGACAAACTTCATTTGATCACTCCAATTTAAAGAAAAAAAACTTTCGATGTGT
Organism: Mya arenaria; assembly: GCF_026914265.1. Classification (NCBI taxonomy): domain Eukaryota; kingdom Metazoa; phylum Mollusca; class Bivalvia; order Myida; family Myidae; genus Mya; species Mya arenaria. The sequence goes on from NC_069136.1 coordinate 41,777,857, forward strand.
ATCTTTTATCCTATGCAAAAGTGGCTTATTTTTATTATTTCGTTTTCATCACTCACGGTATGTTATTTTTCTTGCCATATGAAATGGGTACATATTATATATATATATGTATGATAGCACTATCACGAACCTATTATAGGTTAAATACTTATTTATAAGTCAGTGATATTATTTATAAATGTTCTATAATATTGTGTATTGACATAATACTTCGTAAAAAATAAGCTCAACAATCATTCTTTGTTTAGGAATTCATCCATTTCTAATGATTCTTTGAATAGGAGCCATTTTCTCGGTTCACTTATTGTCAGTGTTTAGGGGCTGAAGCTAAAAGCAGTGACGATATTCGTTTACACTCTAAAATGGTGCTCAGTTACATTGAACACCTGCCGTACTAACTGAATGATAGTAATACATTGATAAATAAGAAGTAAAAATATCCAAATACTATTGCAAGGGGTATATTTTTTGCAAAAGTTTATAGCCCTTCACGCAATGCATGATGGTTTAAAAACTCATGTCTTGAATGTCATTATCTTTGATCAAGTATACGTTCTAAGCATTAGGAATGATATTGTTCATATTGTATGTTTCTGAATGGAGGATAAAGATACGGTAATAATGTTTCACATATGAATGCTAGATCGTTAAACACGTTGATTAAATATTAACATATTATTAAACCACATTTACGAGGGTTAGGCGAAGATTTTGTGATGGCTTTTATTTTTGCTACTGTACGATAGGGGAGGTTACTGCGTAGGAGACGAACATTTTCTTAACCCGGTTTAGCAGCCAAACCAAGTAGGACCTACTCCGGTGACCTCAGGCGAGAACATTCGTGTAAAAAATGGATTGAAATGGACAATCATAAAATATTGGACTATGGACTTATTGAAAACAACTGTATGGTAAGTCTAAATGCCTATTTTTCATGATGGTTTAAATGATAAAAATTGTTTGTTATTTTTGATCACGTACAGGTATGCGCCCCCACATAGTGACATTACTCCGCAATGCGTTGTCTTTGCTTTTTCCCCGCGAAATTTCCGCGGGAATGGGCCTTACCTAGGTTCCCTTGGTGCAAGGGCATTTTACCATTAGTTAATCCCTGCAGGGAAGGGATTTAAGCCGGGGTTATTACTCCTAAATGGCCGTCGACGATCCAAGTCTTTTGAAGATTTTTAGACTATGGCAGACTTGAGACAGGGATACAAAACAAATGTCAAAATAATAAAAAAGTATCCCTGATCGCTAATTATTGTAGCTAAAGCCGGGGTTGGCTGGACCGAAAATCAAAGTCATCACTATTCCCCGGACCTGGGGAGGCCATGGTTACAATTGACTGGTGCAATTGTCAGTAATATACTTGGCGTCAATTGAATTTAGTTTGATGGATAAACATTAACACTTTTTTACTCTTTTTTTTCTCAAAAAATCGCTTACAGACACAGAAACAGTTATTCGTCACAATCATGAGTTTATTTGTGTGTCATACTGTTCATAATTATTTGGGAATATTGTTAGCACATGTTTTAATACTAAAAATTTATCTCAGGACAAGAATGCTATAGATCTTTTACTTTCGAAGATTTGAAAATTATTATTGTTTATTCTTTAAAAAACGTTAACATTTGAGTAAATCTATGGTAATGCAATTAGGAGCTCAAAATTTTAATCCTTTAATTGTTGTGTGTTTATCGGAAAACAAAAGTAGGCATTTCTAAAATTAGTTTTATATCTATTGTGCAGGAATTGATCACCGATTATTTTCACATCTATTTCAAAGATTGCAAATTATCTGTAAATTTTGAACTCGCAAATTTTCGCGAGTGTCTTTAAATTCTACTTGCATTTTCCAATTTTGGCTCGCATTTTACGAGTGTGCGAGTGCTAAATTCGAGCCCTGAACGATCGATTATTAATCATTACTTAACTCTCTTTGGTCATGATATATAAGGCATATACATACACTACATGAACCAGTTTAAGAACAAATGTTCCCTTACATTATTATTTGTACATTTATTTGTATAAATTACATTAATTATTCAGAATGCAACTGTACTTTAGTGTTTACAAGTTACTTATAATAAAGATCATGAGACCGCAGGCTCTAAATTTTGTGTACAGTATTGAATACATGTGTAAAGTAAACACAAAGAAAAATATCAATTTCGTTTTGATAATCAGTCAGTAACAAGTAAAACAAGCAGTTGAATATTCTGTATGTTTTACAAGAACATTTTATTTCAGAAAACTGAGAAAACTAAATTCTTAAATAATATATGAAGTAAACGATAACATATTTTAAAACCACAAAAATGAGATGTTGACAACCAATAATTTTGCAGTTAAATTACAAAGCAAATTTGTAATAAGGTATTGTAGTGAGCTACTGACATGATAATATGACTAGATAACACAACATAGTACCACATGAACATTTCAACATTAAAAAGTATTGACCAGAAACAAAACATATTTTCATGACAATCTTTTAACTGGTAGTCTTTAGTGGTTACGTCTCTTGTTTCTATAATCTATAATTGTTCAAATTTCACTATCGATTGTCGCCGATGTAGGCCTTTCTGATCAATTGTCGATTATAATCGATCATCGTCACAACACTATTGATTATACTTCAGTGTTTTGAGTTTTCATTAAGTTTCAAGTAATATGTTTCATATTTTATATCAATATAATTTCCATGTTCTTTTTTTATAATGATATAGATAGACTATACTAATTAGTGATGTTTTGATGATCAATTATAATGAAAAAATAACTGGTAGTTCCTGAAATCAGTTTTTCTTCTTTCATCTTGTCAATTTTGTTCAGTTGTAATCATTAACAATATGGCTAAAGCAACAACATTAATAGTTTTTTTGGTGAAATTTTCTGCCTTACTGCCTTCTTCCGTAGTGAATACTTGTCCATTTTTCACCATATTTTATGTTTTCCAAATTTGATAAGTGGACATTTAATAACATTACTGAAATTTTTATTTGACAAGACTTACTATTTAACAAAATAATGTATGCATAAAAATCTTTAAAACATGTAGTATATCGGTGGTCCAAATTAGCACAAGCCCACAACCCTGCACTGGTGAAAATTATGTCATCCGGGCTTGCTCTAATTCTGAATTTAATATAGCAGGGCTTGATAAAAAAACATGCCAATCAATAGAGTAATAGTTCAGGCTTGTTCATCCCGAACTCTAATTTCGATGATATATTTTGCCATTAAAATCTAAATTAGATATTTAAGCCTGATTTTGTATTTTTCCCAATGTCAACTTTTTTTCCCAATTTGCATTGTACAGGTGGTAAAAATAATTCCATAAAAAACACTGACTAGTTATTTTCAATCCTCTACCTAACATAAGTAGAGTAAAGAATGATGAGTTTTTGAACTAGAATAAAATTACAAGTACGGTACCAGGTATTGTCAAAAAACATTTCTTCTATTAATAAACTGCAAGGTGAGTGGAACCGATTACCAACAGTCAAACAGGAACTGATTCCCAACACTTTAGTTCTTTAAGCATTCTGTGTAACTCTCCAAACGTTCCCCAGGGTCTGAAGTAAAAAAAATGACCTAATAAATATTCTGCTTTGTGGCATGTTATTAAATGCTTGATCAACACATATCCACTGAATATTATATATCTTAAAATGTCTGACCTCATCAAATGCAAAAAAATCAATTACTACAGTTCAAAAAAAATTATTAATTTTCTGTCACATAGCTTAGACTTTAAAATTCTATTCAGCTCTTAAAACATGATTTAACATGCGTCATATATGCACTTGCTACTAGACCATTACAAGTTAAAAGACCATAAATCACTGATTGTGTAAATCACTGATGGTGCAATCAATTGGAAACAAATAGAAATATTACTAGATTTTGATTGGATGCCTCCATTCAGAGTTTATTATAATGGTCAGGATTTTGATCCAATCAGATTGTTTGTTTTACCTAATCTGATGACAAAACAATTTGTAGGCGGAGCTAAATTAGTCTCACCCAATCAACAAAGGAACACTACTTTAAATTTGTGTCATTAAGAAACAAAATTATCTTCCATATTTCTGTATATTTTCTAAGCATTCCCGTTCATTTAGGATGTCAAGTTTCATCTTTGATCCCATTTCTAAATGTGAATAAAATCCCATATTGCTGTTAGCATTTCTTATTACATCATCATATTATTTTAAAATTTAAATAATTGCTTTGCTTATTTATTAGACGTGTTTAGTGAAACAGACAGTGTTTCTGTAATGAATATGGAATTCTTAATAATTGGAGATATTACTTAATCAGGCTATCATTGAAAAGATTGGAAATGATTATTAAAGGGGCTTGCTTTCAGAATAAAGGTAATGAAAAATAATAGATTTTACATAAAAAAGTTGTTAAAACTCAAATCTAAATCAAACTCTTTACATGAAAAAGTTTTTTTTTAATTATTTTTTTATTCTTGAAGTAGAGATATATAGGTCATATTTTCCTTTTTAGAATTTTTAAAGAAAGTTGAATAACTTGAGAAAAATAAATTTTAGAAAGACAATTTTCAGTCATATGATTAATTGAATGTATCAGTTAGTCAGATACCTAATGTTCTTGCTTTGCAAATGCTTTGTCTTTTTAATTGTAGTGCAATAAAAGTTGTATTTCTTTTGTGAATATATATGGTACACTTTTTTAAAAAGAAATTTTACTAAATCATACCCTCATTGAACAATTTGTCATAAAATGAGGGAATAGTTTTGGGAGGAAAAATAATTAAAATAATAGATTTTATAGTATCAAAAAGGCTATTGATTGAAATTAATAAATTGAATCTTTATCAAACTCTTCACTTTGATAATAATTTAAAAATTGAATGATTCTAAAAATATCGAGCTATATGTAATAATTTAAACAAATATGAAGAGTTTGAGAACCAGAAATCTTACAACTTTTAATATTTAGTGTAGCATATTTTCTGTACTAGGTAGTGTAAAGGTTTTTCATGCAGTCCTTCTGTGGGGACACTTAAGTGTCTGACAAGTGTTTGATATACACAGAATGTTGTCACTGTTTCCCACAAGGATCATAAAACAATGAAAAGCACTTTTTCAAAGAACGAAGTCATTCAATACATAGGAAAAGCAATAAATAAGGCCATTACATAGTAACATAAATTTAGACTTAGAAAAAGAAAACTTACAAGTATGGTGGTGCCTAGAATTATACTATTAATGACTTATTAGTATGTCGTAAATGCAGCTATATTTCACCAACTTTAAGGTTTAAATGACAGTATATTAATTATAAATTATTATTCACAAGTAGTTTTAAGGCCAATATGTTTTAAATTTTATTGTGGCTTTCCTTAGGGGCGGTGGGGGACAATATTGTGCGAGTGTTCTTCAGGGTTGGAGCTGTGGAGGATGGTTAATGATTAATGGCTTAAGCCTTACTAATAATATAATAAAATTTCATTAAACATTAATACATGTGTAGCATGTTAGTATTAATAGTTTAGCAATTAAAAAAGAACACAAGTCATGCATTCAGTGACATAAAACAATAAAATTGTATTGTTCAGAATTTAAGATATAAAGAAGAATATAGTAAAATAAATTTACATTTTTATTTATTTTTAATTCAATATACATAAATCACGGACTATAAACCATAGTTTATAGGTCCATGACATAAACATATCATTGAAGGCTACTGACCCTGGTCATATTTTGATAAGAAATTTTTCAGTAGCAACTCTCTCTCTGTTATCTTTGCCTTCATCTAAAAGCACCAAGTATTGTCATGGTAACTGTCTTTACTGTGTATAATTAAGATCTTAGTTGGTTATTTTCCTACTGATATTTATTAAATATAGTCAACAAAAGGGTGGTTATTGCCTGCTTATAGTTTAAATGATCTTATTGACAAAATAAATTGGAATGGTGGAAAAAAGCATATCATTAAAATTTGCTGTGGGAATATATTCTGTGGAATAAATAATAGAATTATATAGAGATATATAGTTAACTTAAATAGATATTGTTTTTTAACGAAATTACATAAAAAATTGAATTGAACTGTTGTTTTTTCACAGAAAATATATTTGTTCATTCCTGGATCTTTTGATGAAAAAAATATGTTTTAGATCACCTGCCTCATTGTCATAAAAACATAGGCCTATTCAAATCACTAAAACTCAAAACATGTTCAAGAAGTGAAAGCCCAAAATTGGCAAATACTGAGATAAATTAATTTGGTTTTGTTATATATCAGTGTGTGTATACCACATGATATGTGGGGTCATAAATGCTGCAACAGTAGGCAATATTCCTTTGAATGACTTAAAAGTTAAAACAGAAGACAACTTTTATTTTTCTTCACCATTTTGAATTAACTAAAGGACAGACTAAACAGCTGCAAAGAGCCCTGTATTTGTTTTCTTACCGGTGTTGATAAGGTGATTACTTTTCTAAACCACTTGAAAGCTGCACTCTCACAGATTTACCATTTTGACAAATCTTTTATTTTTTGTCTTTGAATGAGCCAATTTTTGCCAAAATATCTGCAAAGTAGTGATATAAGACTGCTGACATAAGATCTAAATAAACTAATTTTAATGGCATAGAGCTTTACTAACAGTTTAAGAAAAATGCACAAGTATCCATTTTTAAAATTCAAAATTAAAATCTGTGATCTGATTTTTTGTCAGCACTCTTATATCACTGGTTTCCATTTTCACATAAATTGGCTCATTCAAAGATATAACAATAAACTTTTGCTAAACGATCAATCTGTGAGAGTGCAGCTTTAATAGACCTGTAAAGACTTGTCATAGTGTGCCAAGAAACTAAACTCTCAATCAAACTTTGGTAAAAGATCAAATGCGGGGCTCTGTGTGCGACATAGGCTGTGCTAATTTATATTTAATATGATGAAGAGCTAGTTAAGTTATCTTTGTTAAAAGTCTTCATGTGAAGCAAAAAAATGTTTCAATACCCTGTATGAATTTTCTTGACCGGATATTGATTAAAAAAATAACTTGCCGTAGGGTGCGGAGCTACTTTTCGCTATATGTCTAAATGGAAATATCTTTTCCTCAGATCCTGCTGGCCTGTTTTCAAAATAATGTCACAGAAATGTTCCTATATTTCCTTATATTATTTTTTATGAAATATCATTGATAATATAATTATGTAGGATTTGAAAAAAACAACTGCATACTGTTATAAATAACATATATATATTTTACCAATATATTATCAATGTTGGCCTGAATTTGTAATTTTTTGAAAGTCCAATGTGCAAGGCACAAGCGGTGAAAATAATTTCAATAAAAGTCACTAATTATTATTGTTATTATTATTAATAAACTATTACTGTTTCAGGAGACCAACAGAAACACAGAGGTGCTGTACATTCTGATGGAAAAGACAACAAAAGCATCTCCCATCATTTTGGCGTGGCTCAGATCAAGAGGAGAAATTTAAAAAAGGTAATAACTGAGCAACTAAGAACATTCAAGTTGCACTGGTTAGAGTTTAGGACCCATCTTGCTTAATAAGAATTGATAATCATCAATGTATTAAATCAAGAAATTGAAATGTAAGTGTCTTGTCTTTTGCAGTGTTTTTGAAATAGAATATATAAAAAATAAATTTTTTAATATGATTGTGAATGTGTGGTGTTTTCTTCTGATCATTCTCTCTCAATACCAGATATACCAAACATATTTTAAGTTGTAGATTTTTTTGTTTTACTTGTGAATATAGTTCTGAGGTTGTATTTTAGGCAAAGCCTTTTTTATTCTGCTCAATACAAACTTATATTGTAAGAATTATGGCCCTTTGTAACTTTTAAGCAAATACATTTTTTTCATGTTTTTGTAAGCCCATTATAAAGGGACATTTAATATTTTCACCAGCTGCATTATAAAGTCAGAACAAAAATGTCCAGTAAGTGTTCAAACATAACTAATTTAGAATCCTTTCTCAAATCAGGTGGGCAATATATAGGTCCATCTGACAAAAAAAACAATAATCTATATTTGAGTTAAATTGACAAATATTGTTGTAAAATGTTTTGTGAAGACATACAATTATATTACTTTTGTGTTAATAGGATTAAGGTTTCTTGACATAAAAATATTTAGAATAGCAATTGGGTCAGTCGGTTCATGTTCAATATAACTGATAGTATCAGTGGAAGCAGTGACTTAAAATAAATTACAAACAGTTTATGGTCAATTGCTTTGAGTTAACATACAAGATATGAAACTTGGAATACTAGATCTTGGTGGCATAAATAAAAGACCTTGTTTGGTCACATTAACTTGTAATCAAGCACTAACTTCCTCTAAATTCTCTTCAGGTGATGGTTGGGCACACACAAGAAGACATAGATCACAGGCGTCTAGCCATATGAGTAGACAGGAGTCTCACACTCTGCCAGACTTACTTCATCAGACGAGCAGAAGGTTTCTCAAGATCCCGCACTGCACACTAAGACATAGTCTTTGACTACAAAAAGGGGATGAAAGTACAGAGAGGTCCAATTGAAATCAATTCTGTGCTGCGTCATTTTTTTTCATTCTGGAGGTTAATGTACATGATTTATGGCATCAAGTGTGCAGTTTGTCAACTAACTATCAACACAGCAGTCTTGTTCACCAGCTGTGTAACTTTAGCTTTGCGCTGTACTTTATTGCTTGAAGCCACTGCATAAGAGGAGGGAAGGTGCAGGCTCATCAAAAAATCTCAAAGTTAAAACTAGGAAAAGAAGTTTGTCAAGAGTGTGAATATTTGCTTTGAAAACAATTGTTACAACGATTTGGTTTCCTTTGAAACTTGATACATACTATGTGTATGTTGAATGGAATGAGATGCTTAAATAAAGAACTGCTATTCAAATATCAGGAAACTGTATTTTTCATACTAAAGGGTAAATGATGTCGCCATTTCCTGTATGTATTTAAATAAGATATGTTTCCACAATAAATATTTTGGGGGAGTATTTCTCAACCTAATGAATGAGATTAAATTTGTACAGCGTTATATGAGCTTAATATGTGTTTTCTGTTTCCTTAAAATTGATGAAAAAATTGTCAGAAGGTAATTAGACGAGTATCTATTACTGCTATCATACAATAAAAAATACAGGGACAAGCCCACTGCTCATATAATATGATTAAACCCTGTTTAGGGGCATGAGGCAAACAGAGTTACTTTTAAATGTTAAAGCTGCACTCTCACACTTTGGACGTTTTGACAATTTTTTTTTTCATTTTTAGCTCTACTGGCCAAAGGCCAGAAGAGCTTATGCGATGGTAATGTGTGTCTGTAAACCGTGCGTCTGTAAACAATCCTTGTTAACATGATACAACCTTCAGTTTTGATTGTATCTTGATGAAACTTTAACAGTATCTACAAATCCATTAGAGCTCGGTTCCTTTCGAAAACCAGCCAGATTAAGACCACTGTAAAATTTCAATGGTTTGCCTCAATCGTGCGCCGCTGGGACCGATCCCCCCCCCGAACCTGCAATTGAATTCATGCATTAATACCGTCTCCGTAGCCTATTGGTTAAGGCGTTTGCCTATATGGAAGTCGTAGTCGTGGGTTCATTCCATGGTACCTTTAGCTCGATCCCTTTTCCGCGTGATGCCTGCCTCTCAGTACTTTAAGGATGAAAGTGGCTTAGTGGTGTAGGTTTCTGCTTCTAACCCACGACAATGTGGGTTCGATCCCCACAAGGGGTACTATCTCATGGATGGCCTCTCAAAAATGACACAGTTACAGTTTCTAGCCAGGAAACGGACTCGAGAGTTATTTTATCACCTATTCACCTTTAGCAAAATCGAGCTTGTTTATTTCAGTTAGATTTAACCAATGAAAGTTGTACCCGTTCATCGGTGCTTTGAAAAATAATAAAAGGACCCTGTGCTTGCGCTTTCACGGGTAATCCTTGACTGAGTGGTCTAAAGGAATACATCCAGTGTTCTTTAACCTTTAAGTCGATTAAAAATTACCAGGAAGTATCTTTGCAAAATTAAGCAAACAGTTTGATTGTTTAGATTTATTAGTGAAATATGCAATTTGATAAAACAGTTTTCTGAAAAGGAATAATAAAACTACCTATCTGACGCAGTTGTATAAAATAAAACTGCTTTAGATTGCACACAAGTTGAAAATGCCGATGGTACAGTATACGCGATATGAGGTAACAACTAACATCTTGCATTGTTATTTTCTTGAATATTCTATCAATATTAAATTAATTAGCAATTATATGATGACATGTATATATCCCAACTTTATTTTTCACCAGCAGCTGTAATACTGTGGAAATCTCCAACTGGTGATTTCTCCAACTTCTGTGTTCTCCAACTTCTGTATTCTCCAATTGGTGAATTTTATCAATAGAAACTGACTGTGGAATTCTCCAATTGGAAATTTCCCCAATTGGAGAGCCGTTTTCACAAAATAATAATTTTTGATTTTTTTTTAGATTTTAATAAAGTTAATAACTCCCTTACTCAAAACATAAATAAAAATGTAATTTTCTGTTCCAAATTGTAATATTTTTTTTTTCAAATTGCTGATTTTTCCCCCGTTTCGGCTCATATGGAAAATTCTCCAATTGGAGTTTGCCAAAACCCCGCGGGAGACCTAAAATCCAATTGGTGGCCAACGGGAGAAATCAATTTTGGAATTAATTTTATCATATTTCTTAAAAAAAAAAATTAATTTTACTTAAAATGTTTCTTATTTAATGGGCAAACTTTCTATGTGTCCCTTTTCAAGTTGATATCTAAGATAATAAAAAAAACTAAGTTTGCAAGTAAACCGGATTTGCAAACTTATACCGGATGCTGTTCAGTCTTAAATTATTTGACAAAAGTTTATCATTTGAATCTGTATTATAACTTACTTACTGACAAGTATTATCTAGATGTAAATTCAATCTACGAATATTTACTACAGGTAACTTTTCAAACAGTTCAGGGAAATAATGTTGATTAAAAGTAAACGATGCCTGCCTCCTAGGTATAGGGTTTTGGGTTCTATTTGTAGGTACTGTATTCGTAATGTTTTGTAAGAATAGCCACCTAGTTCATAGAAATCGTGTAGAACATTGCCAAAAAGCTATTTTAGGACAACCAAAAATTAACGCAAAAACTTGAGAGTAGGATCATGGCATATTAAATGCCGTCTAAGAACTCATAAATGATTAATAATTCAGTTATATAAATTGTGTGAATAAAATCAACACTGAGCGACTAAAAAAATGTACTACAACCTCTGAAAAAAGAAATGTTTGGAAAACACGAAAAATCCTGAGCACTTATTTAAAATAAATAACAACATTTTAAACAATATCTGAAATATTAAGTTTTAGGAAACACTTCTAATTTTTAGCAGATATAAATGGTCGACATCAATCTATTTCATTATAAAATCGCAGTGTCTAATATTAAAAAAAAGTTGTCAATAGCTATTACAGTTATAAGTTTCCCTAGATATTGCCTGGACTGTTTTATTAAGTTAGCAAGTTAGTTATTAAGTTAGAATCCCGATATGCCTTCCATTCTAATTTATTTAAATAGTTGTACTTTTTAACAATATATGTTTGCTATCTCATATTATTGTGATGTAGTCCACGTTATTTACAACATCAGCATCACGTTACGTTACCTTGCATAGTGCCTTTCCATTAAGACCTTCAATTTACCTTATTGCATTAGGGATATTGGAAAACGTTTGAGACACATAGTACAATATAATATGTAGCATTATACCCATGCGCCTGTATTTCTGTTCTCAAAATCTGACATGGTCGCCTATACAGTTATGCAATACAAAATCTTAAACGGTTTAGATAGTACCCGAAAGGAAACCAATACCGCAGGTAAGTCACTGTTCCTATCCAAACCCTTTAATATGTCGCTATCCTTTTTACCATCTCCATAATTAACCGATTGTGTTTGTCAGATACAAATATTTGGTCAAATTAAATATATTTATGATCATAAGAAGCATATTAATGAGCGGAAAAATATAATGTGTCAAACTCTGTTAAATGTTTCAAGCAACACATTTCAATTCCGAAAGCTATTAACTATCGTTCATATCACGTGATATTATATAACGTCGAATACAAGCCAACAAAGAGTACTTCAATCAGGAAACTTATTCACTTCAAGTTATTTTGATAGTTGCTTTAGTGTATTCACTTATTGTATAAGACTGTTATTGGATTTTGCAATATACTATAAAGAGTTTCTGATAGGAACTTATTAGTTTGAATGTTCAAAAAGTAGACACTGTCAAACTGTAAAGTTAATTGTGAAATAACACTAAGCTACGCTTGTTAGGCTCTAGGTTTGAACTCTTTGGCGTGTTAGGTTTTAGGTAGCCATCATGAGTGAAAATAATAAGTAAGATACTGTGAGAGGACTTCAGTACACTTGTAAACGTAATCAACTTCAAGGATTTAGTAGAAAAAAATGCAAGTGATGCTGATAACAGGAACACGTATCTGACATGAACTTGGCAATGAACAATACATTTACTCTCCCTATAGACTTAGCAAAGAGGTAAATCAAAGAGGATTTCGTGAGTACGATTCTTAAATGTCATAACAGTCATGTTTATCAGAAATTATCACCCATGTCTAACTTGATATAATTCTAATGTCAGAACATTTCTGTTTCAGTTTTTATTCAAATACATACATTAAAAATGTGCCTAATTACGCAGTATTGATACGTGTGCATAGTTTCCTTTTATTAATTTCTGAAATCCAGCAACGTTAAATAAATGTTCATCTTAAATGCCTTGTTTATTAAAAGAGGTAATTAAGGAGAAACAAATACATGTCATCTACAAACCTACATACTACAAGTAAAAGTTGTCTTAATCCTAGACATCAGAAACTGAGTTGAATTAAGTTATGACAGTCAATTATTTTTAAATGGCAAATCCTTGACGTACGAACTGTTTTGTACCTAAATTGGGTAGTTTCTCCAATCCCGGGTTGAAACATATTGATAAGCGTCTATAAGATAGCATAAAAATAAGAAATATTTCCAGATTGTGTTATTTTATATAAGGTCCGTTAACACAAAAATAATCAATATCCAAATAATAATTATGAGTTTGATATGTTTTTTTTTTATTTTATACTGTCAAAACGATATATACATGAAGGGCACCTGCAAGACTGCGGTTCACAGTTTTACAACAGTGATTAACGTGTTTATATTTTGGGTCCTCCGGTACATAAATACTTTTGATCTAAATGACGAGACTTAAACACCGACATGTATATGTTTTGTTACACACTTATCTCGTCTTATTTAACCGAATAAGAAACGCCTTTAATTAAATATTCGGTTTGTCATATATTTTGGAAATTTCTTCGATTGTTTAGTAATAAACATTGATCAAACCCAGTCAAGAATACGAGATTTCACACCGTATTTTAATAATATAATTTGCAAATCAACACATAATTATCTTGATAGAATATTTGTTCTCTTCTTCATATTTGTCTTCTTCTATTTGCAGATAAACAGTCTTAGTTTAATTGTTTAGTGCTATGACAGCATTTGTAATGACTTATGTTTATATGCCGATGAAGTGGCTAGCGAATACGAAATTAAGAAACATTTTGAATATGTTCTTAAGTTAATACACCATGTCAACTATTTTAAGCGGTTGTTGCCCCTATTTTAAATTATATGCTTCCGAAATATGAGGTTGTGTTTTTAGCATTTCATATAAATATTGAATTGAAATAATTCAAGTACAAGTATGAAAATGTGTGTAAAGTTTTAGAAAAATACATGCACAGCATATGTTTATGGAGAGCTTGGAAGACTCCTTATGTTAATGTATCTATTATAATAGTATTATAATGTCAACAGTGTTAACATTATAATACGCACTGTAGGCATCACCTGAACGTATTAAATCATGCAAACCTTATGTCATACATCTTTCCTCTGCCACAACAACTGCATATTAGTTGTTTCCTTTAACAACTGCATATCAGCTGTTTGATCAGGATGAACGATGCAACATGATAGCCCCCATGTTAAGGTCACTCAATCTTTCTTGTCACTGCAAACTCGACAATAAATGTTGATTTGTTTTCTGTTTTCAGGTATACAGAAAAAAGATTGATACCGATATCGTAAGTGTTATTTTTGATCGTTAATTTAAACTTGGAATATATAGTAGCGTATTTTTGACCGGCTATTATAAAGGATCACAAACACGATGTTTAAACACCTGGATTCGCTTTGATCCTAATTGTTTAATTGCAAGTTTTGTTCACTTATTGAATTAGATAAAAAATGGTAAAATGTAGGCAAAGTATTATATGACATGTACAATATAAACAAATCCATATCATCCGTCGTTCGGTAAGATGATATGAAATAAGGCACTGCCTTAGACGGGCTCTAGGTATGTTATCAACTGCAGAAACTGCTAATGCAGTACATTTTTTCTTAGGTAAACAAGTGTCAAAGGCAAAATTCATTTTATATGACATACTATGACTTTGACTACACCAATTATATTATTAAGGTGCCAAACAAGTAAGGCTAAGGCAATGCAAAGCAAATTCAATATTTTGATGTTTGAACAAACCCATAATAACAAACACATGTACATTTGTATATTAATTTACCTAATACTGAATATCATACAAGCATTTACAGTACAAATTAATGATTCCTACTTTAAACATAAGTAGGTAAACGAAACAGATTGAATTTTGACTTAAAACTAATTATTACAGTTATCTGAAAATTAACCTGTACTAAACTATTTTAATATATAAAACATCGTTGTGTATATTTTATATTTTTAAGGGCTCTGCAAATAACCACGAAAAATGGTTTGACCACCTCAGCAGTTTGAAATGAATATAAATTCCCTGTAGTGGATGTTGTTAGCACCCTTCAATCATTGAATATAACAATGTATGCAATAAGTATGAAAATATTTAATTATTTAAAGTATGAGTCTTTAAACAAAGTTATACATCTATAACAGTTAAAAAAAACAAGAATAACACTCTGATCAAGTTCCTTGAACATATGTTCATAAATGTGGCCTCTAGAGTGTTAACATGCTTTTCCTATTACTTGACCTGGTGACCTAGTTTTCACTGCACCTGACCCAGATTCGGACTTGGCCTATAGCTAATCAATATAAACATTCTGACAAAGTATAATGGACATACAGTTATAAATTTGACTTCTAGAGAGGTAACAAGCTTTTTACTATGATTTGACCTAATGACCTAGTTTTTGACCGCACATGACCAAGATCGAACTTGGCCTAGAGCTAATCAATATTAACATTCTGACCAACTTTCAGGAAGATACAGTCGAAGATGAGACCTCAGGCCTCAATTTCTCGAAACTTCTTAAATTCCTTAAAACAGGTTTAAGCTAATCTCACTATTTTTGGTTTTCAATAATTTGGATAATATTTACTTCTTTAAGAGTTTTTATGCTTTAGATAGGAATTATCTATATGTTAGTTATATTAAACCATTTTTCATTTATCAAAATTCCATTCAAGTATGTATTTTGAGTAATTGAAATATTAAAAGCTACTTAAGCCTGTTAAGCTTAAGAAGTTTCGAGAAATTGGGGCTTAAAGTATTAACAAGCTTTTCCTTCAATTTGACCAGGTGACCTAGTTTTTAACCACACTATACCCAGATTCGAACTTGACCTAGAGATTATCAATATTAACATTCTGACAAAGTTTCGTGAAGATACAGTCATAAATGTGACTTCTATAGTGTTAACAAGCTTTTCCTTTAATTTGACCGGGTGACCTAGTTTTTAACCCAAGCTGACCCAATATCGAACTCGCCCAAGATTTTATTGAGAGTAACATTCTGACCATGTTTCATTAAGATAGTGCCCAAACTGTGACCACTAGAGTGTTAACAGTCAAATTGTTGACGACCGACGACTACGGACGACTACGACGAATGACGGACACAGGGCGATCACAATAGCTCAACTTGAGCACTTTGTGCTAAGGTGAGCTAAAAACGAGCACAAAGATTATTCAACAAAACATAAGTTATTGTTATTGATTCATATAACATTTATGTTGTAAACTTGTAATTTGTGCACAATAAAGCAATTTAACTGTTCACAACATTATCAGAACAAAAATGTACTAAAATTATGCTTACATTAGCTCATTCATAAGCTCATTCAGTTTAAAACTACAAAAAGTATATACTTTGCCAATACACTTAATTGTTCAGAACGTATTAGGCTTTTTTTAATCTTAACAATGTCACTGTATTTTAGACATAGTAAATTGCCCCCACCCACCCCCAGCAAGAGTTTAGCAGCCTACTGACAAGATGACTGTAATAAACTATGATGTATTGATCTATTGCTAGGGGAATACTCTCCAAGAAAATTGACACATTTGTCTGCATTTGATACATATGCAATTCTTGTCTCTTATTTCAATTGTTCATGATGATTACAGTACTGAAGTCATTGATCCAAGATACATAATGCACTCTGGTATAGGGTACTGAAGTGATCGTCCCATATACCAACTCTGGTGTCCTGTATAAAATGTTACTCGTGAATACAGTACTGAAGTGAACAAATCCTGATGCCACTCTGGTGTCCTGGATAAAACGTTACTGGTGAATCCAACTTACTGAAGAGATCAATCCCAGATGCCACTCTGGTATCCTGGATAAAACCTTACTGGTGAATACGGTACTATTGTGTTGAATTCCGATCTGAAACAGATAAACACCTATTTAAACTCAGAATATAATAAACAAGGGTCAATTTGTTTACATTAACGCAGATGAAGTGACTATCACACTAACAATTGAAGTCACCGTTGTTAAAAATATGTAAATATGGCCTAACATCACAGTTATTGTAACTATATGTTTCATATAGACACTAACCAAGCTTACAATGTATCTCTTCAAACAGTATTTTCATATAATATTTTTGCAATTTAAACAGACTTCAAAATCCTATAGTTCAATTTCAGGCTGTATGCAACACATACTGAAAGTTTGGCAATAATATATTTAACACTTTTAGAATGAGTATAAGCACCTGTGGTGTTTACATAAAAAGCAGAAATAGCCATTTCCATCAATCGGTAAGTGAACTTTTAAAGACCCATTATTTCCTCATGCATTTGATTAATTTGACCAAGTAAAGTTTATATATATATATATAACAGCACCATAAAAATGGCATGCCTACTCTATTCAAAGCAAAATAAGATTTTTTCCACTTTATCAGCTTAGCGTTTATTTATAAAATGACATAGAGCCAAACTGAAATGCTTCCAGGGACAAATAGCGCAGCAAAGGAAATGGCAAAAAAACACCAAAACTGAAAGATTCATGACAACTGCTAGTGTTGATGTAGAAAATGCAGTGATAGCATAATTATGCTAAAATTAAAAAAAAATGCTTAAAGTATCTGTTTTGAAGGCTAGATTTGCATTAAAATTAAGATTACAGCTCTTAACTTATGTCTATAAGTTGCTTATTTACACCTGATTAGTATAAATCTCACTCTTTGGAATCATTTACACACAAATAAGTACTACAAAGTTAACTTACATCTTCATTCTGAAATATATTAGATTCAGAGCTGCAACTCCTGGATCTAGATTGCAGGACCACTGCCATGGGCTAAAAGCCGCAGCAAACAGGGGCATATTGGCACATCAACTTCTGCAAGCAAGACCCAAAATCAATGTTTGACACAGAATAAGACTCTTCTTCTTCTGTAAAAGTATGAAAAATGCCTGTAAACACTCATTTGAGACATACATTTTATGTAGGAATTATGCTCTAGTCAGTTGTAAACACCACCCAAGCCCGGGAAATAGCGGGGACTTTGACTTTCAGTCCATCCAACCAAGGGTAAAATCCCCGCCCTGCAGGGAAAAAAAAGATGTTAAAATACCCACCGAATGCCCCCGCACTGCTATATTTTGCACCAAGACAAAACCA
Source organism: Mya arenaria (assembly GCF_026914265.1). NCBI lineage: Eukaryota > Metazoa > Mollusca > Bivalvia > Myida > Myidae > Mya > Mya arenaria. The sequence goes on from NC_069136.1 coordinate 41,795,926, forward strand.
CCGCATTCATCCGGCACTGCAGGGACACCCGATTAGTAAAAACACAGCCCTTTTCCTCGGCTATCCCCGGTTTACCACTGGACCTGGATGGTCCAAGTTTACAAGTGACTGGTGCATTAATGCGTTAAATGTGCAGAAAAGTTCATTAATTACAATACATTTATGACAAAATTTTTTGAATATATAGTCTTTTGGACGATTTGCAATATATTTTTTAACTACTCTAAGGTTAATCTTTACTAATCGAGTACCCAGATGCATTTTGAAAGCCTTCAAACCAGACTTTCTTAGAAATCTTTCTTACTTGCAGACAATATTCCTTTCTAAAAAATCCTTACCAAGAACGGGTATGGAATCATCACTAGACCATGTTTTGATCAGCATTGGCTCTTGTCTTTGAAAATACCCCTGTGGCTTCAGCAACCAGGATGGCTATATTATGTAAACAGTAAATTAGTGTTTTAATTTACTAAAGCTGCACTCTCACAGATTGAACGTTTTGATCAAATTTTATGAAACAATTGTACCGAGATTCGCTACAGAAAATAATATTTTTGGTGCCAATCTGGTGTACCCTTTAAGGCTTTTGAGTGTATTTAGGTTTTTCCTTTAATGCATATAGGGAAAAGATACTTATCTCGATCCTCCTGCTCTCTTTTTATTGCTTTTGCGATTAGAGATGATATTTTTTTCAATGTATTTACTTCAAGTCAAAGATTATATTCATGAATGATTGACAGTATGAATGAATGAAAAGTAGCAATATTTCTTTAGATAGGGATCTCATTGTGTTGCTGTGATTGTTTAAGTAAATGTTTGTCATGTTCATAAGCTTAAAATCATATGCACACTAAGTGAAACATAATTCTGCATCATGTGTAGTAAGTTGTGATACGTTTTTGCAATTAAAACAGCAAACAGAATGTGCGAATAGATGCACAATACAGTCCAAAGACCAATACATGTCAGCAGTTTTATTAGAAAATGATATTATCTCAAAGCCGCAACAAAAACAGCATGAAAGAAACTCAATTCGGAAAGAAATAGTTCATCAATGAGATATTGAAATAAACACTGATCTTGATGTCATAACAAGCGAATCTTAATAACAAAGAGCAAGAAACATACTGACAATTTATTTCAGGAAAACCTTGACAAAAGTCTGGTTTATATCCAAACTTCTTGCCTCCAGTAATACATAACATCGCAAAAAAGTCTGTAAATTGTGCTTATCTTACATATCCCATTTACAAGTGATTTACACTAAAATCTAAACTATAGTAACACAACTTCTTTATGACCAAACATATTGCTATTGAGCATTAGTACACTGTATGTACATGACTTTTTTATTTTGCATGTCATGTTTCTTTGCCCCAATTTATGGCAATATTCTATAACAGGTTCAAGCTTTTTAAGTACATTACGCTTAAGATTTATCGAGAAGCTGGGGTCTAATGCACCAGTCAATTGTTACCACGCCCCCCCTCCCCCAGGTCCGGGGGTATACAGGGGATAGACGGGGAAATTGGCCTGGTGTTTACCTTTCAGGTGGCCCCCAGTGCCGGGTGAATGCGGTGGTTTTGTCTTCGCTTTAAATATAGCGGGAAATGGGCCTGACCTAGGGTTCCTGGGGTGCAGGGGCATTTGACCGGTATCTTACCATCAGTTCATCCCCACAGGGCGGGGATTTTAGCCAGGGTTGGCTGGACCAAATGTCAAAGACCCACTATTCCCCGGACCTGGGTGGGGGTGGTGGTTACAATTGACTGGTGCATTATCGCATGCAGATTTGAGTGAATCGCAGAGAGTGTTTACAGTATTTACTGTCAACAACACAAACTTATTTAGGCATCTCATTTAGACTTTACTTATTAACAAGCAGAAATTATAACACAATGGCAATTTTATAACAAACCTGACCATGAAATTGAGTGTGAGCAAGCCAGTACAACTTGACTTACCATTTTAGTGAACAATTACTAAACGGCGATGTAAAATAAAAAACAAATGGAGTTGCACCTAATTGGTTAAGGTGCAGGTCTAAGAAAAGGCATGACGGTCTAAATATAGAGGTGCATTTGTATTTATGTAAGAGGTGCACCTCCATTTTAAAGTTTTAATATATATATAAAACAGAATGTATAAATAAAGAATTGCACAGCTTGATAATATACAGGTGCACCAGTAAAGTAAGTGCATTTTAGTAACATTGATGATTCTCTCACAAATCCATGTTGTTTCATTGTAAGGGTATGATGGCACAACTCACTCGGTCATGGGGGTTGTTTGGCAGGATGTTTTGCCTTCTCCACACCCTGGAGTGACTATTTAGTTACAATATTTCACACGATCTGTGGCCCACAGCAAAAAACCATCAACCCGCATTTGCCGATATGTCTTTCAATCACAATCTTGCACTCTTATGGTGTCAGCCTTCCTCTCAACATATTCAGTCACAATCTCTCATCATAGTGTTGCTTGAGGGGTCACTCGGCACTATTTATTTGCAATCTTTCACACAATCTGTGGATCAAAGCAAAACCATTCATCTTTACAGTCACAATAGCTCACAAAGCCATGGTGTTGGACCTCAACCGTCCATTTATCTTTTCAGTAATAATCTTGCGCTCCGCCATGTTTTTTTTGGCAGGAGGGGAAACCCTTCCGGCACCCTCCCCTTCCAAATTCTTATTTTAATGACATCTGTCACAAAAAAGTGGTGTTGCATTTCAGTTACCTGGTATTTGGACTGCAGTTGTGGCCAGTCGAGCTATCTGATTGGGGCGATTTGGTCCCTTGGATGATCTCTTGGTCTGAGAATTATAAAAAAAATGTGTTTGTCACTGTGTACTCTTTGATACATATAATAAACAAATAATCCACTTTTGGTCGAATATTTTTACATATTAAATATTTTAATATTACATACAATCTTTATCATTCACATGGTGTCCGTTGATCTTTTCAGTCATAATCTTGCGCTCCGCCATGGTTTCACTTGGCAGGAGGGTATACCCCTCCCGCACCCTCCCCGTCAAACTTCTTAATTTACACAATAGTTGTGTTGCATAGCACAAGAGTTCACCTGTCACACAATTCCTGTATATCTTTTTAGTTTCAATCTCTCAACCAGCGTGTTGGTAATTGAAAGGTTTTCCCATCTTTGATCACATTCAAAACATCTGACTCATCCATTGTTGAGGTTCACAGACGGTACACCCCATCCATCATTTCAGTGACAATATCTCGCTTAGCCATAGCGATTTTCTGAACTGGTCAACTGCATGTCATAAGATTATGAAATTGATATTTTCATTGTATGATTTATTGAAAAGTGTTTTTACAAAATAATCATACTGTACCTGGCTGACGCGACAAGCTCTGCTATGTTTACCGGTATAATCCATGGTCGTAATTTGATCGGTAATTCAACAGGAATTAATTCTTCGCAATGTCTATCCGATCAACAACTGTCAAACATCTAAATGGTATTGATATTGTAAAGCCTAAAATGACAACTACTAACTGTAAAGTGTGACCTTCGAATAGAATGGTAAACAATGCGTATGATTATCTTTAATGAACAAGTGAAAACAATCTATAGAAAAATGTTTTATTTGTCTGTTTGAGTTTACCAAAAGTATTCATAGTTATAGTTTATCAGCATATTTTGAATAATTTTAATAACTAGTGGAGCGCTATTTCGCCGCATCTCATAGTTTAAATTTCATGTGCCTGTTTTCTTCCGTGTCTTCACGCTCTGATGACGTTGGTGTCCGGCATGCACGCGCTCAATATAGTTTATGAACAGCAAAAATGCTGGTTCCATCACCTTTACGTCGTTTTTTTCAGGCTGATAGTATGTGCAACTTTTGAACGAAAGTAGTGCTATGTGTGACCGTAATATGGCTCTGCCGAGCTTCGCTCGGTTTAGAGCCCGTATTAACCACTTTATGTCATTGCCTTATCATCGTATGAGTTATGTCATTGCCTTATCATCGTATGAGTTAACGTTCCCTTAAATTTCAAAAGATTTAACAAAAAAAGTATTATTTTATTCCATGTTTTTTTAATTACAATTTGAATGAGAGCATTTATTTACACTTTTGTGCAGCTATAAAACATGTTAACATGTTTTGTTTAAGGTTTGAACATGCATTTTCAAACTAGAAAACAAATACTGTCCGATTAGTAGATCAGCACTTGCAACGGAAACTTGTTTGGTGAAAACGTACACTATCAAAATTTTAAACCCAGCCACATTAATCCATCTATGGACGATTGTCTTTTCCTGAATTACAAGCTGTGTACTTTAAAGTTAATAAATACAAATAGAAATGTCCGTTTTCTTAATTGTGTAATAACACTCCCTTCTATTCAAAGCAAATCTCTGAGAAAACATGTAATAATGTATAGGATTATCAAACAATGTTTGAAAAACCAAGAAGAGGTCCTGAGCACTTATTAAAGAAAGAACAACATTTTAAACACTATCTGATATATTACATTTTAGGCAACACTCATTGTTCAGTTTTGACGTCAATCTGTATAACGTTATAAAAGCTTAGTGTCTGGTAGTTAAAGAAACATTTGTCAATATATATAGCATTTATATTTTCATTTTTGAATATACATTAAATGATCGCAACAATGTTTTATACAGCTTTAATTGTATGCATGTTCACAAGGCAGCAGGCAAAAGAGTTGTCAAATGCTTGTAAAATAAGTAAATACATGTAGAAGGTCCGAAGTTTGATAAAAACACTTCTCGGGGTTCTGGTTTATTTCTTGTGGTTATTTAAATCTATTAACATAACATTTATTATAGAAAACTAAAGACATAATATATTTGAATAGAACACAAAACCAATGTTAAAAATACATAATACAAGTTACAATGAAAAGACCACGCCCGTTTAATAGAACATATTAGAAATACAAATGTGTTTAATAATTATTTAGATATCTACTAATCTATATCTGTGTAATAAAACAAAATAACTGACCAGGATATGATACGATATACTTATAATATAGAAGAATAAACAGTTTTGCGATAAACTGACTAATACTGTAGTAAAATGCCTTCAAACTTTACAGTTTGAAGTTCAGATCAGGAGTAGTTAGAGGAAAGGAGAAAGTTAGCGTGGTGCCGTGAAGATATAAATATCGTCCAATGAAATTTTGAATTAAATATATAAAACCCGTTTAAAACCCCATACAGGACATTGATGATGGCGGGCATTGTCGTCAGATTCGTCATGCTTCTGAGTAGCATTGACGAACTCGCGCATAGAAACACCTTGTCTGGCTGGATCTGCAAAGTTGACTTCAAGTTTTCTGAAAATAGAATCTATTGTGGCATAATTGCCAAGAGAAACAAGAAGACGTCTAGCAGTACCACGTCTGATGGACTGTAGGACCTGAGTCTCTGTCAAAGTAATATCTTTACGAAGACAACGGACTTCATGCTGCCACTCATAATAACTAATCTCGTTCTTTAGTATGGGTTCATCGCCAGAAAAGAATGGAATTTTCGGAGGTCTAGATCTACTAGCTGTACTAGGGTGGTATGTGAAATGAGATTGTGTGGAAGCACTAGCAGTATTCACAATGAAAGGTGTGATAGGTTTATGGTCGGCCTGTGATGTAGGTTTTTTTTAGGAATAGCATCTACTCTGGGGAAAAGGTGTATTTCTGAGATAACAACTGCAACATTGCCTCTTCTGACAGTTGTTGTTGTGATTTATCTTCACCAGAAGCCTGCAGACCTGGATCTGGGTCTTCTGGGTCAGACATGGTTGTAAAAAAAAATCAAAGAAACAAAAAAAATACAAGAAGAGACTTTCAAAGGGAATATTGTGTCAAACAGTGAACCCTAAATTATGTAGTGTGTATGAACACATCAATGAAAACCAAGAATTCATTGTAGTGTTGTGTGTAACACCACGTATGTATAAATGAATGTGTAAAATAATCAACGATAGTTAAGAACCGTATGCAATAAAGTACAATACTAAACTCTACTAGCTATGAATGAGAATTCAAGTTTCTTTAACTCATTCAACCTTAATGAAAAAAAATTGAATTCAATTGAACTGAATTATCTAAGATCAAAATATACACTGAAAAAAATTTAAATATAAAAAGGCTAATTGAATTAAATTAAATTAATTTTAAGTTATTTGTATGGAACTAATAAAGTGTTGTTGTTGTTTTTGTTGTTGTTGTATTATATAATGTTTTTTATGTGACCTTATATCAATAAAGGTTAAGATACGAGTTGAATAAATTATGTAAATACAACGTAAATGAATACCAGCATGAAAGAAAAATACTATTTTTTATTTTTTTTTGTAAAAAACTAAATAAATTTCAGAAGTGAAATAAGCTATGTAACTAAGTATAAATACCAAAATAATAGATTATTTTAAATAAGTTTAACTATTTAAGTAAAACTCGATTATATTATATTCAAAATTAATTGCAAGAAATACACTACTATAAAGAGTTGGTCAAATGATCCGAAATGTAAACAAACTAATGTGTCAACACACGATATTCAATAAAATTCCAACGTAGTAAACAGCTGATGAAGTGTCAACTAAGTAGGTCACTAACTGTAGTTTGTTTTGATCAATACACAATATTCTGAACCAATAAATTGTTAATGTACAAAATATACAATACACAAGATGACAGAGAATATGAATGATATGGAATATAATAGAATGTATTATTAGAAAACAGCTGAAATAGTATGTGTATGATTACATATACATGTATCTATAACATGTAAATACCTGTGCTGCTTCAAATCTGCAATGAACAAGATGTGGTTAATGTCAATCAAATTGAATGAGTACAATTACAATGTAAGGAATGTAACACTGCCTAGACAAAAATGTCAAGCAGAACGATACGAAATAAATCCAGATAAAAGTCTAAACACTGACCACAAATATATCGTTATGTATACACAGATATCTACATGTACAATTATGTGTTATCACTAATATCTTCTATTCAGTGATGGGTTCCTAAGACATGTACTTATAAAACTATGTGATTTGACAGATAAACATAGAAACATAAAATGAACACATAAACAGACACGTAAACGTATATATCTACCCAGATATTCTTTAAATCTCCTGATAAACTGTATTTGAAATGTAATGCAATATATTGAAATATGTGCAGAATTTAACATGCAAAGGGAATGTAGGGAAAAGAAAGGATACGATGGAATAAAATGTTATACTTCACAATATTTTGTCGAAACTATAGATACACGTATGAGTATGATCTTATCACTCATAAACGCTATACAACTAGCAAAATTCTCCAATAAGCACTATATCAGAAACTTAATTATCAAATAAAACCATCTGATATAGACGAAACTAACTAAATATCCAGCACTATGTAATGTCACAGAACAAAGCAAAATATTTTGAATGAATAATATTGTCAAAGGTTCAATAAATTGACATGAACAGTATTATTGAAAACAAATTCTGGTGATGCAATATTCAAAACAAATTAGGAGAATATAGGAGAAAAACAACAAATATACCTCTATGGAAAAGATTTAAACTGACAAAAAGAAAAAAATATATATATATATATATTTATATACATTCTACTGAAAAAAAAATCAACTCAAAACCGAAAGTGGAAAGTAGGTCATGATAATAAATGAATAAAGTGAAGAAATCGTCATTAACGTGAAAAAAGGACACAAAAAATTACATTAAATTAGCAAAGAACACTATGCAATTGAATGAATTCAACCACAAACCTTGTCTTAATGGGATTTTAACTCCAAACGATGATAAACGTGTGTAAAAAATAAATCTAAATACCGACAAGTTCTAGTTTTTAAACTGGCAGTGTACAAAACATAGTGCGCATATAAGACAGCAAATATCTATCAACTAAAATCTAAGAGATAAATGTACTTACAGTAGTCCAATCCAAGTATCCAATATTTATACAAATTACAATATAAACTAACACAAATAACATATTTTACACAAAATCCTTCCGCGAAGAATCCATCGGGAATCACACAAGAACAGCTGATTTCTGTTTCTGACACAGACTCAGTCAAAGTTTATAAATATTCACAGACCGAGCGACCCGAGTATTAAAAAATATTTTTATAAAATAGAGAAAAGGGAAAAGGGAATATGATTATGAAAATGGCAAAAAGGGGCTGGGCAGGGTGGGGGAATTGGATAAGGGGGGATATACCGCTCCAATAGTGGTGGAGTGCCGCGCGGAGTTGAATTGATGTCTGGCTGCTCGATATGGCCGACAGGGCCAACAACATTCCCACCTCACCGGGTCTTGGATGAACAATATCCTGGCCCACAGGAAACTCTTGTCGGGGGGCCAATTTGTAGAAGGTCCTAAGTTTGACTCCTCGGGGTGCCAAGAAAAGTTGCAAATGTTTAAATTATGTAAGTGAACAATGGCTAAGTATCCATTATCGCTGTAAGCAGCATATATTTTACGAGATAATCGTGCTGTTTAAGATTACTTAATTCCCATTAAGAAATTATTTAATTATGTTATCTTCTGTATTAATAGTAATTCATTTGAAAGTAGAGAAGCCTTGTATACAAAAAAATTAAACACATGACTTAATCGGTGTTTCTTATTATATTGTACATTTCCTTAGATATTCGTCCTTTCACACTGACCTCCAAACTACCGTGTTTACTTTGTTTATTTCATTATATTACTATTAAACGTTTTGCAATGATTTATATGTATTTAAATCAGAGTGTATATAGTTAAGTTGTTTTCTCTTTCTCAAAAATTGTTTAATCGTTGAAGAACAAAAGCGATCAATGAAATTCTTGGTACGAACAAGGTCATATCTTTTCATAAAAACGAATGAGAACAATATGTTTGTATCTGTCCCCATTTCTATTCTGATATCAAATCTGGGCAAATTATGCGCATGTTCATACCTTGTTATTCTTCGAAAGAGCTGTATGTTGGCTAACGGAGCGGGTTCTGTCTGAATCTCGAAATTCCTTCCAATCAAATATGTTTGAATATTCGCAGATTTTAGCAACAAATGTTTCATATATCATACTGTTGCATGATGTCCAGGTTACAAGCCATATCACCGTCACCTTTCGTCAGCATTTCTTGGAACACAGTTATTTTCCATCCGTGGGCAACAGAATACACATTGTGTCCCTAACTCTCAAGAGTCTTTGTTTACTTATCTTGTGTCACATGTGACATTTACAGCATTTTATGAGCATAGTGCAATATCATGCGTATACTTATACCCATGTGTGTTGTCCTGTTTGTACTCGTACGTTGTTCGTGACTCTGGCGTATATATGTTTTTTCTTGAAAGCTGACATGGTTCCCATTAAATGTATCGAATACAATAGCATGAAGGGTTTACTGTTGATATTTTGCATTAGGAAAACAATGCCGCCGGCAAATGTTCCTATCCGAATCAGTTAACACATATTTGCACATGCGTTAACCTGCTCACATAATTTATTCAGAAATGTCTCTATTCTTGGCAATGTCGACCGTCTCCAATATTCACCGATTGCGTTTGTCTAATATTGGTTCTACAGTGACCCTATGGAATGGTTTATCAAATATCTGCATATCGCCAGACGGTTCATGCCTTATTTGCTCCTTAAGATTGTCTCCATGACTCATATGCTACAGTCTTCAAACACATGTTTTATTATTTCCATAGCTTGTTTACTCAAGCGTTGGTGCTTCATCAACGTTCAAATATATCCAATATTGAAAAGTTATCTTTTTTTATTCAAACGTATACAAAAAACTATTCATACAGCTAAACATGGAGAACATTTGTAATGAACGTATACTATTTTTTCCTTACGAAATCCTTTTTTTTTGCTATTATTTTTTAACGAAACGAGGCGAAACAAATTATAAAACATGAGAAGGCCTGTACCAAAAAAATGAGAGAAAAACTAGCTTTCTCAAAATGTATCATATATCTGACATTTGTTATGGGAAAGTCAAATGCCAAGTCGAATATATAGGTATTTTTCAAAATTGCGGAAGTTAGGGATTGCTTTCTTTGTTTTTGAACAGAAAATGTAGTATTTTAGGTGTATAACTATAACGGTAATGCAACTATACTTTCTTTCAACGTTTATTTCACAGGTCTTGTATAATATAGCAATCAAAGAACAAGTAGTTTATTGTTTCTTTGAAACTGGAACAGAAGTTGCAAACACTAGAATTGGATAATTTGCATTAATATTGATATTTATTTGTTGGTATAATATTCAGGGGCGTTTCGTTGTATTATATCGAATTACTCGATGGGGGTAGGTGTGGGAAACTTTTGTGAACAGAAACAACAAGTATCAGTTTTGGTGGGTTTAAATGCAACACTTACACATCTTTTTTCAAGAAAGAAATACAAATAAAAAGATGGCCCAAACCTGAACACAATCAAACATTTTGTGAAAAGGAACAGAACATTCAATGTTCATACATAACTTAAACTCATACACGTCTTTCTTCAAGCTGTTTTACACTTAACATGCTGATCAAACCCTAAAAACCAATGCAAGTCTCCTCTCCTTTCGCCAAGCGAAAACGTCAACTACTCTTTCTGATCAATTTCATTTTTCCAATTCATATTAAGCATGCCAGGTCCGGATAGTTTGTATGTGGTCATCGTATTTCTGCGTTTTAACACGCGTTATTGTTGAAAAATGACCTTTCAGCTGTTGCTGTCGACACCAGCATCTCCAGTAGTATGGCCATGCAGCTCCTAACATTCGGATATAAATGCTCTGGAGGCCTTTTGATGGCTGCCTTGAGCGAGTTTGCGACCGCTTCCTGTGTCACGCGGGTCCATCGCGTTTTACACCGGTGCATTTCGCGGCTAAATTGATCAATGTGACCATCGACGTCATTCAAAACTCAGCGTGGATCAGTTGAACAGTTTCATCGTTTAGTTCAGCAACTTGGCTCGGGATATGTATTGTGCCCTGAACCGGCCATAGGGAATCAACAGACTGTCTGTGAAATGGTCCACAAACGGGAGGTTCATGTTTCTTTTCCAGAAGTCCGAATGTGTGACTGCAGGGACGTTTGGTTTGTGATGTTGCCTATTCGCATTGCGAGGTACGGCAGACTCCACTCCGACATAGTGTGCCAATCACACTGCTTTGTTGTGAATAGAATCTCATACTTCAACGTTGGCTCTGCCTGCTTCTTTTTGCGCTGTGAGGACTGTTGCCTCAAGCGAAGCTTGAACAAGGTCGCACGTTTCCTTTTGCAGCATATTAGACAACGGTACTACGCCACTCAAAATATGCTCAACGGCAACGAATTTAACAAAAAGCTCAAATGTCAAAATCCTATATCTGTATGTTGCGGCTAAAAGGCTCGTATACATATGTCGAGTGTTACTCTATATGACAGTGCATATACTTCCTCTCAATTATATGTTTTGTTTAAAGAGTTTTCCCATAATTTTATGTTTTATTTCAAAAGTATTATTCTGAATATGTTTGTTATACAGAAACTATATAATCTTTTTGGGGGACTTAATTTTATCCAACAACGAATTTTATTCAGCCGGAACTGATATATCTGATATGTTTGGTTCATTTTTTATGTATTGTGGTATATCATTGATAAGTCGTAAGGTACGATAAATAGTTACCATTGAGAATTTGGCATATAAGTTGCATACTATCAAGTGAATACAATTTCTTATTTCTTAAGTCGAAGGTATGTTCGAGGAGAAACAAAAACATGTCATCTGCGACCCTACATATTACAAGTAAAAGTTGTCTTAATCCTAGACATCAGAAACTGAGTTCAATTAAGTTATGAGAGTCAATTATTATATATAATAATTGTACGTTGACGGATTTTATTTGTGATTTTTTAAAGGCAAATCCTTGTTTTGTACCTAAATTGGGTAGTTCCTTCGATCGGGATTCCGGGTTGAAGCATATTGCGTCTATAAGATAGCATAAAAATAAGAAATATTTCCAGATTGTGTTATTTTATATTAGGTCCGTAAAAAAAATAATCATATTCCAAATAATTATAATGAGCTTGATATGTTTTTGTTTTTATTTTATACTGTCAAAACGTTATATACATGAAGGGCACCTGCAAGGCTGTGGTTCACAGTTTTACAATAGTGATTTACGTGTTTATATTTCGGGTCCTCCGGTACCTAAATACTTTTGATCTAAATGACGAGACTTAAACACAGACATGTATATGTTTTGTTACACATTTTATTTCTTGCGGTATAATGCGATATAAGGTACAGAACTGACTGATGTATTTTAAAATGCATTACTTTGTTCATGTGAAAAACTTATCTCGTATTATTACCCCGAAATAGAAACACCTTAAAGAAAATAATCGGTTTGTCACATATTTTCGAAATTTCCTCGATTGTTTAGTAATAAACATTGATCAAACCCAGTCACGAATATAAGATTTCACACCGTATTTTTATAGTTTAGTATGCAAATTAACACATATCTTGATATAATATTTGTTCTCTTCTTCATCTTTGTCTTCTTCTATTTGCAAATAAATAGTCTTAGTTTAATTGTTTAGTGCTATGACAGCATTTGTAATGACTAAAGTCTATATGCCGATGACGTGGCTAACGAAGACGAAATTAAGAAACATTTTGGTTATGTTCATAAGTAAATAAAACATGTCAACTATTTTCAGCGGTTGTTTCCCCCTGTTTTAAAATACATGCTTCCGAAATATGAGCTTTTTTAGCATTTCATATAAATATTGAATTAAAATAATTCAAATACAAGTATGAAAATGTGTGTAAAGTTTTAGAAAAATGTTCTATGTTTATAGAGAGCTTGGAAGACACCTTATGTTAATATATTTATTATAATTATGCAATTTTGGTTCAATGTTGTCAATAGTGTTAACATTATAATACGCACTGTAGGCATCATCTGAACGTATTAAATCATGTAAAACTTATGTCATACATCTTTCCTCTGCCACCAAAAACTGCATATCAGCTGTTTGATCAGGATGAACGATGCCACATGATAACCCACATGTTAAGGTCACTCAATCTTTCTTGTCACTGCAAACTCGACAATTAATGTTGATTTGTTTTCTCTTTTCAGGGATTCAGAAGAAGAAGCGATATCGATACCGTAAGTGTTATTTTTTATCGTTACTTTAAACTTGGAATATATCGTAGCGTATTTCTGACCGGCTATTATAAAGGACCACAAACACGATGTTAAAACACCTAGATTCGCCTTGATCCTAACTGTTTAAATGCATGCGAAGTTTTGTTCATTTATTGAATTAGAAAAATAATGGTAAAATTTAGGCATATTATAATATGCCATGAACAATATAAACAAATCCATATCATCCGCCTTTCAGTAAGATATTAACCATTTTATGTCATTGCCTTATCATCTTATGAGTAAACGTACCCTTAAATTTTAAAAGATATAACAAAAAAAGCATTATTTTAGTCCATGTATTTTAATTACATTTTGAATGAAAGCTTTATTTACACTTGTATGCAGCTATAAAACATGTTGACATGTTTTTGTTTAAGGTTTGAACATGCAATTTAAACCTAGAAAACAAATTATGTCCGATAAGTAAATCAGCACTTGTAACGAAAACTTGTTTGGTGTAAAAGTACACTATCAAAATATTTAAACCCAGCCACATTAAACCATCTATGTACGATTGTCTTTTCCTGAATTTAAACAACAAGCTGTGTACTTTAATGTTAATAAATACAAATATAAATATCCGTTTTCTTAATTGTGTAATAACACTCCCATTTAATCAAATTTAGCAAATCCCTGAGAAAACATCTAATAATATGAAGGATTATCAAACAATGTTTGAAAAACCAAGAACAGGTCCTGAGAACTTATTAAAGAAAGAATAACATTTTAAACACTAACTGATATATTACATTTTAGGCAACACTCGTTATTTCAGTTTTGACGTCAATCTATACAACGTTATAAAAGTGTCTGGTAGTTAAAGAAACATTTGTCAATATATATATAGCATTTATATTTTCATATTTGAATATACATTAAATGATCGCAACACTGTTTTATACAGCTTTAATTGTATGCATGTTCACATGGCAGCAGGCAAAAGAGTTGTCAAATGCATGTAAAATAAGTAAATACATATGAATTATATTATGCCAGTTCAAATTATTGTGTGATTGTGTGATTCTTAATACATAGTTACAAAAGTGTTACTTAATGCCATAAGTTTCTTTAGATATTGCATGAAATGTCATAACATCGAGTTCAGTTCCATTTTGAGTAACAATGTTTTGTACTTATAGACAACAAGTGAATGAAAAAAGGCAATGTACATTGAAAACGAATAACTTAGTATATGTATACACAATATTAGACCACAAACCTCAGATTTGCATGCAGTTTTAGGGTATGTAACAGCTATGGAGTTCCACAACAATGCAAATAAGGTTGGGCCAAATAACAACCATTTTAATGCTCAAATATCATTGTAGGGAGTATAAAGGTACCCGTCCAAAGTCAATTGCATGACTTGATTAAACATAGTGAAACTTTTACTATCAATAGGAGATACGCATATTTTGTATGTTCCTGTTTGATGATTTTTAACCACATAAATCGGTTTATATTTATTGCTGTTGATACTAAATAAATTGTGCCCGGGGTTTTCTAACTACCACTGGCACGATTTCAAAATACCTTCATGTAAGCTCATATTATATTTATATCCATCCGTGCGCATATGATTATTCCAACAACACCCTTATTTGCGTATGATATGTGTTAAAAGGCTCAATTGTTTACATAGTTTATTTCTTCGATACGGTTGCTGCTCTTTAACAGATTAGCATTTATAAAGCTGAAAATAGAATGTTCCTATTCAAGCTGATACTGTATCAATTACATTCATTTCATTAACACGTTATACTTTTTACCGTGCATGAATATTTCACTTTATATTCAAACAACAATCAATATATAAATATGAATATGTAATGTAATTTTAAGGCAGTTTAATAACAATTTGAATCCTATAACACTGACATTGACAGCAGAACAATGTGTATGACGTTTCAATGAACTGATTACATGTTTCAAACACCTATGCAATAACATGTTAGATAATGACTGCTTTGAATTAAAAACAAAACATGTTAACAAAAGAATGTCAGTAAGTGAAGATGTTCCATTATGGATGCGATACACTATGACATGTATGATGATGACAGGTTCGAATTAAATACTAAACATGTCGGAGATACTCTATTTAGAAAATTAGCGCTTTATAGCTTATGACAACGTTCAATTTTAGTAGCTCACAACAACAATAAATATTAAAAGCTTCTAAAAACGAACTTTTTGGTAGCTCAAAACAACGTACACACTTTGTAGCTCGCAACAACGTATTCAGTTGGTATTCAGCAACCTATACATTTGCTATTCAACAATATCGGCTCACATTCGGCTCACAACATCGCCCAACTTTGTTAGCTCACAAGAACATACACAAATAAAAACCGGTTCATATTCTGTTAATACATTGTTTCATATTATTAAAGTGGAGGTTAGCTTTATGTAGGCGACAAGACAGATGCTAGTTTCCTTTTGTCTATGCATCGAGACATTTACCAGTCCCCTTGTGCCCATAAGCATCGAGCCAATTACCAGTTCCCCTGTGTCTATTAGCATCGAGACAATTACCAGTATCCTTGTGTCTATAAGCATCGAGCCAATTACAAGTTCCTCTTTGTCCATAAGCTTCGAGACAAATACCAGCTACATTGTGTCCTTAAGCATCGAAACATTTACCAGTTCCCCTGTGTCCATAAGCATCGAGCCAAAGACCAGTTCCCCATGTGTCTATTAGCATCGAGACAATTACCAGTTCCCGTGTGTCCATGATCATTGAAACAGATGCCGGCTCCCGTGTGTCAATGAGCATCGAGACAATTACCGGTTCCATTATGCCAATGAGCATCGAAACAATTACCGGTTCCATTATATCCATGAGCATAAAGACAATTACCAGTTACCGTGTGTCAATGAGCATCGAGACAATTATCAGTTCCGTTACGTCCATGAGCATAGAGACAATTACCAGTTACATTGTGTCAATGAGCATAAAGACAATTACCAGCTACCGTGTGTCAATGAGCATTGAAACAGATGCCGGTTCCCGTTTGTCAATGGGCATAGAGATAATTACCAGTTCCCTTAAGCCAATGAACAGCAATACAATTACCGGGTCTCTTATGTCCATAAGCATAGAGGCAATTACTAGTTCCCTTATGTCCTTTAGCATAGAGACACTTATCAGTTCCCGTGTGTTCATGAGCATCGAGACAATAACCGGTTCCTGTGTGTGAATGAGCATCGAGACAATTACCGGTTCCATTATATTCATGAGCATAAAGACAATTACCAGTTACAGTGTGTCAATGAGCATCGAGACAATTATCAGTTCCATTATGTCCATGAGCATAGAGACAATTACCAGTTCCATTGTGTTTATGACCATAAAGATTATTACCAGTTACCGTGTGTCAATAAGCATTGAAACAGATGCCGGTTCCCGTTTGTCAATGGGCATAGAGATAATTGCCAGTTCCCTTATACCAATGAACATCGATACAATTACCGGGTCCCTTATGTCCATAAGCATAGAAACAATTACTAGTACCCTTATGTCCTTGAGCATTGAGACAATTATCAGTTCCCGTGTGTTCATGAGCATAGAGACAATTACTGGTTCCCGTGTTTCAATGAGCATCGAGACAATTACCGGTTCCATTATGTCCATGAGCATAAAGACAATTACCAGTTACCGGGTGTCAATGAGCATCGAGACAATTATCAGTTCCTTTATGTCCATGAGCATACAGACAATTACCAGTTCCATTGTGTCAATGAGCATAAAGACAATTACCAGTTACCGTGTGTTAATGAGCATCGATACAATTACCAGTTACCTTATGCCAAAGAGCATAGAGACAATTACCAGTTCCCTTATGTTCATGATCATAGAGACAATTACCAGTTCCCGTGTGTCAGCGAGCAAATAGAGAACTACCAGTTTCCGTGTGTATCAGTCATTATCATAGAATTATAACTGAATATAACATAAGTTTTGTTTGACCTTTGATTACACAAATAAACACATACTATTTTTTGAAGACAAGGCATATGTGTATTTTTTCAACTGACCCTAAAACTGGAATTGTTCATGCTTCAGAACGTGTTTTTTATTGTTCAATCATCATTGGTACCGCTCAAAATTGTGTGTCATTTCACGAACGATTGTTGAGTAATTATACGTAAACAATAAATTAATTATTCAACATATTTAAAGGCCACTGAAATCCACCGCCTCAGAAGTAAGCGACCAACAGGTGTTTCTAGATGACGAATTTGTTGAACGAAATCGAACAAAGATTGATGTTGCCCAGAGGTAGATATGTGTTATTCAATACTTAAATGAACTAGTTTCATTTGATGTTCTCTTTATGCATTACCACCCTATTATTTACTCTGTGCCTGGCATGCTGTGCGATCAGCTCAAAATGCAGTGGTATACTGATACGAGACTGTATATCCAAATTAAATACACGTCGTCTTAGCAATATACGAGCACATCACTTTTGCTTTGACCCTAACCACAACGTTTCTCCTAGGGACATGATTCTGAATTAAATCATGTACATATGCACTAATATTGGTAAGCCATATATATATTGATATTTAAAAAAAAAAAAAACTGTTCTTACCTTTTCTATTTTTTTTTTATTTTTCCCCACTTGCATTAATTTTTCAAAACTTTTTAAACGTAATTCACTTAATTTTCTTATTTCATCAAGCAATATTACTTACTTCAATATTTTTTTATAAAACAGAAAGTAGTTCATCTTTTTTTATCTCAAATATTTTTTTTCCTTTATAAGCCTCAAAATTCTTTAAAAGTTTAAACATTTTCGACGTATTTGGGTACGGGGTTCTTAATCATCATTGTTTAAAGTTTCCGCGCTTAAATAAGACACAAGTACTATAATAATGTTAGAACGAAATGACACCCAAATTGTCGTTCTTTCGAATGACCTTTTTCCTGAGGTGAAAACACGAATAATGATTACATCTTTCATATTTTCGTCTTTCCTTCCGAGTATGGCTATATCAGAGAAAATATGTTGTTGTTTTTTTGATGATCATATATTTTTACCATACTAATAAAACATTTGTATAATACATTTGTTTTATTAATGTTAGCAACGATTCAAATATTACTGTGTTTTATAATTTATCAGCAGCAATTTTTACTCAAAATTTATACGATCAGGTAAGTCCTTATACTTTGTCAAGATAGTGTTATTTTCTTCTATCTTATTATCATAGCTTCAATTTCAGTAACAAATGGATGAACCTGAAATTCTTATTAATATCATATCTAATATTTGCACGTCCTTTGATAATATTAAATTTAAACACAAGGATTGATATAATTTTCACACGAGTTCATGACATAAAATACAATTTTAGAATAATTCGTTTGATTTTACTTATTGGTCCACAAAACCTGTGTTGGGGCAGCGTCTTGGATAAAAATGCAAATTCATTAGTACACAAAATTGCTAATTAAAAGATTATTTCAGTCGACTTAAGAAGATACAAAAAATGGCGAAGAAAAACGAAAAACTTGTAACGACGATAGACGAACAAAAGACAGTGATAAACAAATCCCGGTAAAGTGTATGAGTTAATATATTTATTTTAGTTTTGCTATAAGCAACTGATTAAGATAAGCCTCAACACATCATTAAACAATGCATATTATAAAACCCCTTTGAAAATCTTACAATTGTATGTATATCTGTAAAAGTTCTGTGCCGATGTAACTTAAAATAAGGGTCTGCAATGTTATTATTTGCCCGGCCTTTACTGAGTAATTATTAACTAATAGCTCGCGTTTGCTAAGCCATGATTAATTTAATTAAGGAATTCAATGTAAAAAAAATGTTTCATACTCTTAGCTCTTTTTATTTCAGTGACAAAGAAAAATCTCTGTCAATAAAAATTGAAAACCTAGAGAAAGAATGTTCCGGTTTGAGGTAAGCCTTTTTTACATATAAAATAACGGCAGCTACTATAAACAAACAGTTTCGTATAACCCAGAACGATTGTGTGACACGTCAACATCTTCATACCAATTGTGTTTTGCATAATTAAAACAGCTTCAAAGATAATAATTAAGTAATACAATATAGTATCAGATATTTTTCGCGGAAGATATTCTTAATATTACTTAAATTTGAGGCGAAAATAAATATATCAATAGTTTCTTTTTACAGAACATGCAACCATAAGAGAAGTAATGCCTTAAGACAGAAACAAAAGGAATTAGACAAAAAAAGAAAGGAGCTTCAAACACTGCAGAATACAATAAAGTACGGTTTACGTTAATATCATATAAAACATTAATAGCTTGGACTTCGAAAAAATATTTCACTTTCCTGAATAACGAGACCTGTACCATTCAAAATACATAAAGGCATTTTCATTTAAGGATTGATTCTTTTTTGTGTGCGTGCATGCAGTATGAACGCTCGGCCGGGATTTTGCAAATCCATGAATCGCACTAGCGATTTATGGTAAATTTGCATAATCTCAGCCGAGCGTTCAAACTGCACGAACGCACAAACAATAAGAATCAATACTTCTTTTTACATTCTCCCTTTTTATTTGTTAATTTTTCAACCTTTAAAGTTCCGATAACAAACTTTTAATTACAATAAAACAAACAAAACGCAAGAGCAGATGTAAATGGTAAGAGCACTTGTCGCGATTGGTTTAAAATCTTGGCGTTCTTTTTATTTTCATCATCATAAAAAGTAGAAATAATTTGCAGAAGAACATAAATAATTTAAGATTATTTTTAATAATTTGGTATGTACTGTAATACAAATGGTGGTAATACTGATTTCCTTTGTAATATTCTTGTTTTTATCACGAAAAAATATCGATATATTTTTACTCCTGTTTTACATATGCATGACCAATATGAGTGGGCATAAAAATGCTGTCACGATGATTTTATTACGTTTAGTTTAAAAGGTAAAAAAGGTGTCAAAATTCCTTATTTTAGATGTCTTTTAATGTTTTCGATCAAATTGTAGTTTAATATTGTGCAAATCATCTCAAATTGACACTTTAAGACCATTGTTTCAGTCATTTCATTAAATGTTGTTTTATAATAAGTTATGATATTTCAAGATATTCTTCTTTAATATGAGGGATACCATTATATCATTATTATAATGAAAAATGCATTTCGACATTTTAAGTGTAAACATTTTCAAAACTTGACACATTTACAGTTTCATTTTATCAGTTGTTGTGTACAAGTACCGTGCTATATTTATCAAAAATTAGATCGTAGTGATTCACCAGCGCCCAATCAGAGCGTTGCTTTCTTGCAAAACTCCGCCAACATAGGTCACGTAGGGTCGAGCGATTCATGCAAAATGAACACATGTTTTATCGTTCAGAAAAAAATCAAGTACGAATGTAAATATTTGATATTGAATCAAATTAAGTGATTTGATTGCACTAATGCAATTAATAAAAATTGATAATACTGGATCTTTGAAAATACGAGTATTTTGTTACATTTCCAATTAAAGACGAAGCTTGAGATTACGTGTTTTGTGTTTTTCAAGCGAATGCCTAGTATATATCAAGTTATTATTTCAGATTAAAAGATGAATGCTTGAGAAAGTATTATGACACACTGAGGTAAGAACTAGGGATACAACGATTAGGCAAACAACACCAAAACATTTTCTGATCCCTAAAACATATTAAGGACCAATTTTATGTCAAGTACTTGCACACTCGAAAGCAATAAGGGCTAAGACATCATACTAGAATGATTTATTAAACTTAATGCAAAGAGCATGGTACGTTAGTACACAGATTAGAATGAGCAATGGCACGAACCTTAAAACTGTGAAAAAATAAAACAAATATAATGTTTATTGTACACGAGAATGTCACTTTTAGCATATCTACTATGTGTATTACATATTGCAGCTAATTACGAAAATCGACTCAATTCCAAATCCTGCTAAGAAATCAACTATCTGAATATATTGTTAAACTGGTTTATTGTGCTCGGTGGCATTTTTGGACATGATTTCCCCGAATGCATAATGGCATCTAACTGTAAATTCTAGTGGCTGAAGTGTTATTTTTTATCTCGGCTCAACCCAATCATTTTATATTCTTAAATTCTCTGTATAACCAATACTTATAATTCGCTTACTTATAGTAGCCAAGTAATATGGTAATATTTAACATAGTTTATTTAGTATTGAAACAAACATGTATTTTTATAAGAATAAACTTCAAATACAACATGTATTTATCAATATTTTTCTAACTATTGTAGCATAAACAAGAGATTGGTATCGGACATGGAACAAGAAAAGTCGTTAGTATTATTTTCTTTAAATTTAAAAAAAAAACAACAACATGTCTTTACGGCACTCCTTTGGACACAAACCTGTTTAGTGTAAACAAGTATATACGGCACTCTTTTGAATCTGAAGCGTATATCAGTATAAGTGTGTAAACGTCTGTTGCATGGAGCTCCATGGTTCGGATTTGAATATTCGTAGGTCTTCGAATCTTTATAGCAACTGTATGGTCGATAAATTGATATATGTAAAAAAACTGCATAGGTAACACAATGTATACCAGCAAGCATTCTAAGACTAACTATCATACTGCCAAACCCGATAAGACATCACACGATATATACCACAATGTATACTAGCAAGCAGTCTAAGACTAAATATCATACTGCCAAACCCGATAAGACATCACACGCTATATACCACAATGTATACCAGCAATCAATCTAAGACTAACTATCATACTGCCAAACCCGATAAGACATCACACGCTATATACCACAATGTATACCAGCAATCAATCTAAGACTAACTATCATACTGCCAAACCCGGAAAATATCACACGCCATATGCCACATTGCATACCAGCAATCACTCAAAGATTTACTGTCATACTGCCAAACCCGGTAAGCCACCATATGCTTAATGTCATAATGTATACCAGCAATCAATCTAAAACTAACTATCATTCTGCCAAACCCGATAAGCCATCACACGCAATATACCACAATTTATACCAGCAAGCAGTCTAAGACTAAATATCATACTGCCAAATCCGATAAGCCATCACACGCTATATACCACAATGTATACCAGCAATCAATCTAAGATTAACTATCATACTGCCAAACCCGATAAGCCACCACACGCTATATATCACAATGTATACCAGCAATCAATCTAAGACTAACTATCATACTGCCAAACCCGATAAGACACCACACGCTATATACCACAATGTAAACCAGCAATCAATCTAAGACTAACTATCATACTGCCAAACCCGATAAGACACCACACACTATATACCACAATGTATACCAGCAATCAATCTAAGACTAACTATCATGCTTCTAAACCCGATAGGACACAACACGCTATATACCACAATGTATACCTGCAATCAATCTAAGACTAACTATCATACTGCCAAACCCGATAAGACATCACACGCTATATACCACAATGTATACCAGCAATCAATCTAAGACTAACTATCATACTGCCAAACCCGATAAGACATCACACGCTATATACCACAATGTATACCAGCAATCAATCTAAGACTAACTATCATACTGCCAAACCCGTTAAGCCACCACACGCTATATACCACAACGTCTACCAGCAATCAATCTAAGACTAACTATCATACTGCCAAACCCGATAAGACATCACACGCTATATACCACAATGTATACCAGCAAGCAGTCTAA
The DNA here is from genome assembly GCF_026914265.1 of Mya arenaria. NCBI lineage: Eukaryota > Metazoa > Mollusca > Bivalvia > Myida > Myidae > Mya > Mya arenaria. The sequence continues at coordinate 41,818,904 of NC_069136.1, forward strand.
GACTAACTATCATACTGCCAAACCCGGTAAGACATCACACGCTATATACCACAATGTATACCAACAAGCAGTCTAAGACTAACTAGCATACTGCCAAACCTGGTAAGCCAAAACAAGCTATATACCACAATGTATACCAGCAATCAATCTAAGACTAACTATCATACTGCCAATGCCGATAAGACATCACACGCTATATACCAAAATTTATACCAGCAATTAATCTAAGACTAACTATCATACTGCCAAACCCTGTGCGCCATCACACGCTATATACCACAATGTATACCAGCAATCAATCTAAGAATAACTGTCATACTGCCAAACCCTGTAAGCCATAACACGCTATATACCACAATTTATACCAGCAAGCAGTCTAAGACTAACTTTCATACTGCCAAACCCGGTTAGCCACCACACGCTATATACCACAATGTATACCAGCAATCAGTCTCAGACTAACTATCATACTGCCAAACCCGTAAAAACACCACACGCTATATACCACAATTTATACCAGCAAGAAGTCTAAGACTAACTATCGTACTGCCAAACCCGATAAGACACCACACACTTTATACCACAATGTATACCAGCAATCAATCTAAGACTAACTATCATACTGCCAAACCCGATAAAACATCATACGCTATATACCACATTGTCTACAAGCAAGTAATATAAGACTAACTATCATACTGCCAAACCCGATCAGACATCACACGCTATATACCACAATGTATACCAGGAAGCAGTCTAAGACTAACTTTCATACTGCCAAACCCGATAAGCCATCACACGCTATATACCACAATGTATACCAGCAAGCAGTCTAAGACTAACTATCATACTGCCAAATCCGGTAAGACACCACACGATATATACCACAATGTAAACCAGTAATCAATCTAAGACTAACTATCATACTGCCAAACCCGACAAGAAATCACACGCTATATACCACAATGTATACCAGCAATCAATCTAAGACTAACTATCATACTGCCAAACCCGATAAGCCATCACACGCAATATACCACAATTAATACCAGCAAGCAGTCTAAGACTAAATATCATACTGCCAAATCCGATAAGCCATCACACGCTATATACCACAATGTATACCAGCAATCAATCTAAGATTAACTATCATACTGCCAAACCCGATAAGACACCACACGCTATATACCACAATGTATACCAGCAATCAATCTAAGACTAACTATCATACTGCCAAACCCGATAAGACACCACACGCTATATACCACAATGTATACCAGCAATCAATCTAAGACTAACTATCATACTGCCAAACCCGATAAGACATCACACGCTATATACCACAATGTATACCAGCAATCAATCTAAGACTAACTATCATGCTGCCAAACCCGATAGGACACAACACGCTATATACCACAATGTATACCTGCAATCAATCTAAGACTAACTATCATACTGCCAAACCCGATAAGACATCAGACGCTATATACCACAATGTATACCAGCAATCAATCTAAGACTAACTATCATACTGCCAAACCCGATAAGACTCCACACGCTATATACCACAATGTATACCAGCAATCAATCTAAGACTAACTATCATACTACCAAACCCGATAAGACACCACACGCTATATACCACAATGTATACCAGCAATCAATCTAAGACTAACTATCATGCTGCCAAACCCGATAGGACACAACACGCTATATACCACAATGTATACCTGCAATCAATCTAAGACTAACTATCATACTGCCAAACCCGATAAGACATCACACGCTATATACCACAATGTATACCAGCAAGCAGTCTAAGACTAACTATCATACTGCCAAACCCGGTAAGCCATCACACGCTATATACCACAATGTATACCAACAAGCAGTCTAAGACTAACTAGCATACTGCCAAACCCGGTAAGCCAAAACAAGCTATATACCACAATGTATACCAGCAATCAATCTAAGAATAACTATCATACTGCCAATGCCGATAAGACATCACACGCTATATACCAAAATTTATACCAGCAATTAATCTAAGACTAACTATCATACTGCCAAACCCTGTGAGCCATCACAAGCTATATATCACAATGTATACAAGCAATCAATCTAAGACTAACTATCATACTGCCAAACCCGGTAAGCCATCACACGCTATATACCACAATTTATACCAGCAAGCAGTCTAAGACTAACTTTCATACTGCCAAACCCGGTTAGCCACCACACGCTATAAACCACAATGTATACCAGCAAGCAGTCTCAGACTAACTATCATACTGCCAAACCCGTAAAAACACCACACGCTATATACCACAATTTATACCAGCAAGAAGTCTAAGACTAACTATCGTACTGCCAAACCCGATAAGACACCACACACTTTATACCACAATGTATACCATCAATCAATCTAAGACTAACTATCATACTGCCAAACCCGATAAAACATCATACGCTATATACCACATTGTCTACAAGCAAGTTATATAAGACTAACTATCATACTGCCAAACCCGATCAGACATCACACGCTATATACCACAATGTATACCAGGAAGCAGTCTAAGACTAACTTTCATACTGCCAAACCCGATAAGCCATCACACGCTATATACCACAATGTATACCAGCAAGCAGTCTAAGACTAACTATCATACTGCCAAATCCGGTAAGACATCACACGATATATACCACAATGTAAACCAGTAATCAATCTAAGACTAACTATCATACTGCCAAACCCGACAAGAAATCACACGCTATATACCACAATGTATACCAGCAATCAATCTAAGACTAACTATCATACTGCCAAACCCGATAAGCCATCACACGCAATATACCACAATTAATACCAGCAAGCAGTCTAAGACTAAATATCATACTGCCAAATCCGATAAGCCATCACACGCTATATACCACAATGTATACCAGCAATCAATCTAAGATTAACTATCATACTGCCAAACCCGATAAGCCACCACACGCTATATATCACAATGTATACCAGCAATCAATCTAAGACTAACTATCATACTGCCAAACCCGATAAGACACCACACGCTATATACCACAATGTATACCAGCAATCAATCTAAGACTAACTATCATACTGCCAAACCCGATAAGACACCAAACGCTATATACCACAATGTATACCAGCAATCAATCTAAGACTAACTATCATGCTGCCAAACCCGATAGGACACAACACGCTATATACCACAATGTATACCAGCAATCAATCTAAGACTAACTATCATACTGCCAAACCCGATAAGACATCACACGCTATATACCACAATGTATACCAGCAATCAATCTAAGACTAACTATCATACTGCCAAACCCGATAAGACACCACACGCTATATACCACAATGTATACCAGCAATCAATCTAAGACTAACTATCATACTGCCAAACCCGATAAGACACCACACGATATATACCACAATGTATACCAGCAATCAATCTAAGACTAACTATCATGCTGCCAAACCCGATAGGACAAGACACGCTATATACCACAATGTATACCTGCAATCAATCTAAGACTAACTATCATACTGCCAAACCCGATAAGACATCACACGCTATAAACCATAATGTCTACCAGCAATCAATCTAAGACTTACTATCATACTGCCAAACCCGTTCAGCCACCACACGCTATATACCACAATGTATACCAGCAATCAATCTAAGACTAACTATCATACTGCCAAACCCTGTGAGCCATCACAAGCTATATACCACAATGTATACCAGCAATCAATCTAAGACTAACTATCATACTGCCAAACCCGGTAAGACATCACACGCTATATACCACAATTTATACCAGCAAGCAGTCTAAGACTAACTATCATACTGCCAAACCCGATAAGACACCACACACTTTATACCACAATGTATACCAGCAATCAATCTAAGACTAACTATCATACTGCCAAACCCGATAAAACATCATACGCTATATACCACATTGTCTACCAGCAAGCAATCTAAGACTAACTATCATACTGCCAAACCCGATCAGACATCACACGCTATATACCACAATGTATACCAGGAAGCAGTCTAAGACTAACTATCATACTGCCAAACCCGATAAGCCATCACACGCTATATACCACAATGTATACCAGCAAGCATTCTAAGACTAACTATCATACTGCCAAATCCAGTAAGACATCACACGATATATACCACAATGTAAACCAGCAATCAATCTAAGACTAACTATCATACTGCCAAACCCGACAAGAAATCACACGCTATATACCACAATGTATACCAGCAAGCATTCTAAGACTAACTATCATACTGCCAAACCCGATAAGACATCACACGATATATACCACAATGTATACTAGCAAGCAGTCTAAGACTAAATATCATACTGCCAAACCCGATAAGACATCACACGCTATATACCACAATGTATACCAGCAATCAATCTAAGACTAACTATCATACTGCCAAACCCGATAAGACATCACACGCTATATACCACAATGTATACCAGCAAGCAGTCTAAGACTAACTATCATACTGCCAAACCCGATAAGACACCACACGCTATATACCACAATGTATACCAGCAATCAATCTAAGACTAACTATCATACTACCAAACCCGATAAGACACCACACGATATATACCACAATGTATACCAGCAATCAATCTAAGACTAACTATCATGCTGCCAAACCCGATAGGACACAACACGCTATATACCACAATGTATACCTGCAATCAATCTAAGACTAACTATCATACTGCCAAACCCGATAAGACATCACACGCTATAAACCATAATGTCTACCAGCAATCAATCTAAGACTTACTATCATACTGCCAAACCCGTTAAGCCACCACACGCTATATACCACAATTTATACCAGCAATCAATCTAAGACTAACTATCATACTGCCAAACCCTGTGAGCCATCACAAGCTATATACCACAATGTATACCAGCAATCAATCTAAGACTAACTGTCATACTGCCAAACCCGGTAAGCCATCACACGCTATATACCACAATTTATACCAGCAAGCAGTCTAAGACTAACTATCATACTGCCAAACCCGATAAGACACCACACACTTTATACCACAATGTATACCAGCAATCAATCTAAGACTAACTATCATACTGCCAAACCCGATAAAACATCATACGCTATATACCACAATTTCTACCAGCAAGCAATCTAAGACTAACTATCATACTGCCAAACCCGATCAGACATCACACGCTATATACCACAATGTATACCAGGAAGCAGTCTAAGACTAACTATCATACTGCCAAACCCGATAAGCCATCACACGCTATATACCACAATGTATACCAGCAAGCGTTCTAAGACTAACTATCATACTGCCAAATCCAGTAAGACATCACACGATATATACCACAATGTAAACCAGCAATCAATCTAAGACTAACTATCATACTGCCAAACCCGACAAGAAATCACACGCTATATAGCACAATGTATACCAGCAAGCATTCTAAGACTAACTATCATACTGCCAAACCCGATAAGACATCACACGATATATACCACAATGTATACTAGCAAGCAGTCTAAGACTAAATATCATACTGCCAAACCCGATAAGACATCACACGCTATATACCACAATGTATACCAGCAATCAATCTAAGACTAACTATCATACTGCCAAACCCGATAAGACATCACAAGCTATATACCACAATGTATACCAGCAAGCAGTCTAAGACTAACTATCATACTGCCAATCCTGGTAAGACATCAAACGCTATATACCACAATGTATACCAGCATCCAATCAAAAACTATGTATCATACTGCCAAACACGGTAGGACATCACACGCTATATACCACAATGTATACCAGCAACCAATCAAATACTAAGTATCATACTGCCAAACCCGGTAAGACATCACACGCTATATACCACAATGTATACCAGCAATCAATCTAAGACTAACTTTCATACTGCCAAACCCGGTTAGCCACCACACGCTATATACCACAATGTATACCAGGAAGCAGTCTAAGACTAACTATCATACTGCCAAACCCGTTAAAAAACCACACGCTATATACCACAATTTATACCAGCAAGCAGTCTAAGACTAACTATCATACTGCCAAACCCGATAACACACCACACACTATATACCACAATGTATACCAGCAATCGATCTAATACTAACTATCATACTGCCAAACCCGGTAAGCCATCACACGCTATATACCACAATGTATACAAGCAAGCAATCTAAGACTAACTATCATGCTGCCAAACCCAATAAGCCATCACACGCTATATACCACAATGTATACCAGCAAGCAGTCTAAGACTAACTATCATACTGCCAAACCCGATAAGCCATCACACGCTATATACCACAATGTATACCAGCAATCAATCTAAGACTAACTATCATACTGCCAAACCCGATAAGACACCACACGCTATATACCACAATGTATACCAGCAATCAATCTAAGACTAACTATCATGCTGCCAAACCCGATAGGACACAACACGCTATATACCACAATGTATACCTGCAATCAATCTAAGACTAACTATCATACTGCCAAACCCGATAAGACATCAGACGCTATATACCACAATGTATACCAGCAATCAATCTAAGACTAACTATCATACTGCCAAACCCGATAAGACACCACACGCTATATACCACAATGTATACCAGCAATCAATCTAAGACTAACTATCATACTACCAAACCCGATAAGACACCACACGATATATACCACAATGTATACCAGCAATCAATCTAAGACTAACTATCATGCTGCCAAACCCGATAGGACAAGACACGCTATATACCACAATGTATACCTGCAATCAATCTAAGACTAACTATCATACTGCCAAACCCGATAAGACATCACACGCTATAAACCATAATGTCTACCAGCAATCAATCTAAGACTTACTATCATACTGCCAAACCCGTTCAGCCACCACACGCTATATACCACAATTTATACCAGCAATCAATCTAAGACTAACTATCATACTGCCAAACCCGATAAGACACCACACGCTATATACCACAATGTATACCAGCAAGCAGTCTAAGACTAACTATCATACTACCAAACCCGATAAGCCATCACAAGCAATATACCACAATTTATACCAACAAGCAGTCTAAGACTAAATATCATACTGCCAAACCCGATAAGCCATCACACGCTATATACCACAATGTATACCAGCAATCAATCTAAGATTAACTATCATACTGCCAAACCCGATAAGACATCACACGCTATATTCCACAATGTATACCAGCACTCAATCTAAGACTAACTATCATACTGCCAAACCCGATAAGCCATCACACGCTATATACCACTATGTATACCAGCAAGCAGTCTAAGACTAACTATCATACTGCCAAACCTTTTTAGACATCACACGCTATATACCACAATGTATACCAGCAATCAATCTAAGACTAACTATCATACTGCCAAACCCGGTAAGACATCACACGCTATATACCACAATGTATACCAGCAATCAATCTAAGACTTCTTTCATACTGCCAAACCCGATAAGACATCACACGCTATATACCACAATGTATACCAGCAAGCAATCTAAGACTAACTATCATACTGCCAAACCCGATAAGCCATCATACCCTATATACCACTATGTATACCAGCAAGCAGTCTAAGACTAACAGTCATACTGCCAAACCCGGTAAGCCATCACACGATATATATATATCACAATGTATACCAGCAATCAATCTAAGACTAACTATCATACTGCCAATGCCGATAAGACATCACACGCTATATACCAAAATGTATACCAACAATCAATCTAAAACTAACTTTCATACTGCCAAACCTGATAAGACACCACATGCTATATACCACAATGTATACCAGCAATCATTCTAAGACTAACTATCATACTGCCAACCCCGTTTAGCCCCCACACGCTATATAACACAATGTCTACCAGCAGTCAATCTAAGACTAACTATCATACTGCCAAACCCGATAAGACATCACACGCTATATACCACAATGTATACCAGCAAGCAGTCTAAGACTAACTTTCATACTATAAAACCCGATAAGACATCACACGCTATATACCACAATGTATACCAGCAAGCAGTCTAAGACTAACTATCATACTGCCAAACCCGATAAGCCATCACACGCTATATACCACAATGTATACCAGCAATCAATCTAAGACTAACTATCATACTGCCAAACCCGGTAAGACATCACACGATATATACCACAATGTAAACCAGCAATCAATCTAAGACTAACTATCATACTGCCAAACCCGATAAGAAATCACACGCTATATACCACAATGTATACCAGCAACCATTCTAAGACTAACTATCATACTGCCAAACCCGATAAGACATCACAAGCTATATACCACAATGTATACCTGCAAGAAATCTAAGACTAACTATCTTACTGCCAAACCCGATAAGACATCTCACGCTATATACCACAATGTATACCAGCAAGCAGTCTAAGACTAACTGTCTTACTGCCAAACCCGATACTAGCATACTGCCAAACCCGATAAGACACCACACACTTTATACCACAATGTATACCAGCAATCAATCTAAGACTAACTATCATAGTGCCAAACCCGATAAGGCATCACACGCTATATACCACAATGTATACCAGGAAGCAGTCTAAGACTAACTATCATACTGCCAAACCCGATAAGACATCACACGCTATATACCACAATGTATACCAGCAAGCAGTCTAAGACTAACTATCATACTGCCAAACCCGATAAGCCATCACACGCTATATACCACAATGTATACCAGCAAGCAGTCTAAGACTAACTATCATACTATAAAACCCGATAAGACATCACACGCTATATACCACAATGTAAACCAGCAATCAATCTAACACTAACTATCATACTGACAAGCCCGATAAGACATCACACGCTATATACCACAATGTTTACCAGCAATCAATCTAAGACTAACTATCATACTGCCAAACCCGGAAAATATCACACGCCATATGCCACATTGCATACAAGCAATCACTCAAAGATTTACTGTCATACTGCCAAACCCGGTAAGCCACCATATGCTTAATGTCATAATGTATACCAGCAATCAATCTAAAACTAACAATCATACTGCCAAACCCGATAAGCCTTCACACGCAATATACCACAATTTATACCAGCAAGCAGTCTAAGACTAAATATCATACTGCAAAATCCGATAAGCCATTACACGCTATATACCACAATGTATACCAGCAATCAATCTAAGATTAACTATCATACTGCCAAACCCGATAAGCCACCACACGCTATATATCACAATGTATACCAGCAATCAATCTAAGACTAACTATCATACTGCCAAACCCGATAAGACACCACACGCTATATACCACAATGTATACCAGCAATCAATCTAAGACTAACTATCATACTACCAAACCCGATAAGACACCACACGCTATATACCACAATGTATACCAGCAATCAATCTAAGACTAACTATCATACTGCCAAACCCGATAAGACATCACACGCTATATACCACAATGTATACCAGCAATCAATCTAAGACTAACTATCATACTGCCAAACCCGTTAAGCCACTACACGCTATATACCACAATGTATACCAGCAATCAATCTACGACTAACTATCATACTGCCAAACCCGATAAGACATCACACGCTATATACCACAATGTATACCAGCAAGCTGTCTAAGACTATCTATCATACTGCCAAACCCGGTAAGACATCACACGCTCTATACCACAATGTATACCAACAAGCAGTCTAAGACTAACTAGCATACTGCCAAACCCGGTAAGCCAAAACAAGCTATATACCACAATGTATACCAGCAATCAATCTAAGACTAACTATCATACTGCCAATGCCGATAAGACATCACACGCTATATACCAAAATGTATACCAGCAATCAATCTAAGACTAAATATCATACTGCCAAACCCTGTGAGCCATCACAAGCTATATACCACAATGTATACCAGCAATCAATCTAAGAATAACTGTCATACTGCCAAACCCGGTAAGCCATCACACGCTATATACCACAATGTATACCAGCAATCAGTCTAAGACTAACTTATATACTGCCAAACGCGGTTAGCCACAACACGCTATAAACCACAATGTATACCAGCAAGCAGTCTCAGACTAACTATCATACTGCCAAACCCGTTAAAACACCACACGCTATATACCACAATTTATACCAGCAAGAAGTCTAAGACTAACTATCATACTGCCAAACCCGATAAGACACCACACACTTTATACCACAATGTATACCAGCAATCAATCTAAGACTAACTATCATTCTGCCAAACCCGATAAAACATCATACGCTATATACCACATTGTCTACCAGCAAGTAATATAAGACTAACTATAATACTGCCAAACCCGATCAGACATCACACGCTATATACCACAATGTATACCAGGAAGCAGTCTAAGACTAACTTTCATACTGCCAAACCCGATAAGCATACACACGCTATATACCACAATGTATACCAGCAAGCAGTCTAAGACTAACTATCATACTGCCAAATCCGGTAAGACATCACACGCTATATACCACAATGTAAACCAGCAATCAATCTAAGACTAACTATCATACTGCCAAACCCGACAAGAAATCACACGCTATATACCACAATGTATACCAGCAATCAATCTAAGACTAACTATCATACTGCCAAACCCGATAAGCCATCACACGCTATATACCACAATTTATACCAGCAAGCAGTCTAAGACTAAATATCATACTGCCAAACCCGATAAGCCATCACACGCTATATACCACAATGTATACCAGCAAGCAGTCTAAGACTAACTATCATACTATAAAACCCGATAAGACATCACACGCTATATACCACAATGTAAACCAGCAATCAATCTAAGACTAACTATCATACTGCCAAACCCGATAAGAAATCACGCGCTATATACCACAATGTATACCAGCAATCAATCTAAGACTAACTATCATACTGCCAAACCCGATTATACATCACACGCTATATACCACAATGTACACCAGCAAGCATTCTAAGACTAACTATCATACTGCCAAACCTGGTAAGACATCACAAGATATATACCACAATGTAAACCTGCAATCAATCTAAGATTAACTATCATACTGCCAAACCCGATAAGCCACCACACGCTATATATCACAATGTATACCAGCAATCAATCTAAGACTAACTATCATACTGCCAAACCCGATAAGACACCACACGCTATATACCACAATGTATACCAGCAATTAATCTAAGACTAACTATCATACTACCAAACCCGATAAGACACCACACGCTATATACCACAATGTATACCAGCAATCAATCTAAGACTAACTATCATGCTGCCAAACCCGATAGGACACAACACGCTATATACCACAATGTATACCTGCAATCAATCTAAGACTAACTATCATACTGCCAAACCCGGTAAGCAATCACACGCTATATACCACAATGTATACCAGCAATCAATCTAAGACTTACTATCATACTGCCAAACCCGATAAGACATCACAAGCTATATACCACAATGTATACCAGCAAGCAGTCTAAGACTAACTATCATACTGCCAATCCTGATAAGACATCACACGCTATATACCACAATGTATACCAGCAACCAATTAAAAACTATGTATCATACTGCCAAACACGGTAAGACATCACACGCTATATACCACAATGTATACCAGCAACCAATCAAATACTAAGTATCATACTGCCAAACCCGGTAAGACATCACACGCTATATACTACAATGTATACCAGCAATCAATCTAAGACTAACTTTCATACTGCCAAACCCGGTTAGCCACCACACGCTATATACCACAATGTAAACCAGGAAGCAGTCTAAGACTAACTATCATACTGCCAAACCCGTTAAAACACCACACGCTATATACCACAATTTATACCAGCAAGCAGTCTAAGACTAACTATCATACTGCCAAACCCGATAAGACACCACACGCTATATACCACAATGTATACCAGCAATCGATCTAATACTAACTATCATACTGCCAAACCCGGTAAGCCATCACACGCTATATACCACAATGTATACAAGCAAGCAATCTAAGACTAACTATCATGCTGCCAAACCCGATAAGCCATCACACGCAATATACCACAATTTATACCAGCAAGCAGTCTAAGACTAAATATCATACTGCCAAACCCGATAAGCCATCACACGCTATATACCACAATGTATACCAGCAATCAATCTAAGACTAACTATCATACTGCCAAACCCGATTAGACACCACACGCTATATACCACAATGTACACCAGCAAGCAGTCTATGACTAACTATCATACTGCCAAACCCGATAAGCCATCACACGCTATATACCACAATGTATACCAGCAATCAATCTAAGACTAACTATCATACTGCCAAACCCGATAAGACATCACACGCTATATACCACAATGTATACCAGCAATCAATCTAAGACTAACTATCATACTGCCAAACCCGATAAGCCATCACACGCTATATACCACTATGTATACCAGCAAGCAGTCTAAGACTAACAATCATACTGCCAAACCCTTTTAGACATCACACGCTATATACCACAATGTATACCAGCAATCAATCTAAGACTAACTATCATACTGCCAAACCCGGTAAGACATCAAACGCTATATACCACAATGTATACCAGAAATCAATCTAAGACTACTCTCATACTGCCAAACCCGATAAGACATCACACGCTATATACCACAATGTATACCAGCAAGCAATCTAAGACTAACTATCATACTGCCAAACCCGGTAAGCCATCACACGCTATATACCACTATGTATACCAGCAAGCAGTCTAAGACTAACAGTCATACTGCCAAACCCGGTAAGCCATCACACGCTATATATATATCACAATGTATACCAGCAATCAATCTAAGACTAACTATCATACTGCCAATGCCGATAAGACACCACACACTATATACCAAAATGTATACCAACAATCAATCTAAAACTAACTATCATACTGCCAAACCCGGTAAGCAATCACGCGCTATATACCAAAATGTATACCAGCAATCAATCTAAGACTAACTAGCATACTGCCAAACCCTGTGAGCCATCACAAGCTATATACCACAATGTATACCAGCAATCATTCTAAGACTAACTATCATACTGCCAAACCTGATAAGACACCACATGCTATATACCACAATGTATACCAGCAATCATTCTAAGACTAACTATCATACTGCCAAACCCAGTAAGCCACCACACGCTATATAACACAATGTCTACCAGCAGTCAATCTATGACTAACTATCATACTGCCAAACCCGATAAGACATCACACTCTATATACCACAATGTATACCAGCAATCAATCTAAGACTAACTATCATACTGCCAAACCCGATAAGACATCACACGCTATATACCACAATGTATACCACAAAGCAGTCTAAGACTAACTATCATACTGCCAAACCCGATAAGCCATCACACGCTATATATCATAATGTATACTAGCAATCAATCTAAGACTAACTATCATACTATAAAACCCGATAAGAAATCACGCGCTATATACCACAATGTATACCAGCAATCAATCTAAGACTAACTATCATACTGCCAAACCCGATTATACATCACACGCTATATACCACAATGTACACCAGCAAGCATTCTAAGACTAACTATCATACTGCCAAACCTGATAAGACATCACAAGCTATATACCACAATGTATACCAGCAAGCAGTCTAAGACTAACTATCATACTGCCAATCCCGGTAAGACATCACACGCTATATACCACAATGTATACCAGCAACCAATCTAAGACTAACTATCATACTGCCAAACCCGATAAGACATCACAAGCTATATACCACAATGTATACCAGCAAGCAATCTAAGACTAACTATCTTACTGCCAAACCCGATAAGACATCTCACGCTATATACCACAATGTATACCAGCAAGCAGTCTAAGACTAACTGTCTTACTGCCAAACCCGATACTAGCATACTGCCAAACCCGATAAGACATCACACACTATATACCATAATGTCTACCAGCAAGCAATCTAAGACTAACGATCATTGTGCCAAACCCGATAAGACATCACACGCTATATACCACAATGTATACCACAAAGCAGTCTAAGACAAACTATCATACTGCCAAACCCGATAAGCCATCACACGCTATATACCACAATGTATACCAGCAAGCAGTCTAAGACTAACTTTCATACTATAAAACCCGATAAGACATCACACGCTATATACCACAATGTATACCAGCAATCAATCTAAGACTAACTATCATACTGCCAAACCCGATAAGACATCACACGCTATATACCACAATGTATACCAGCAATCAATCTAAGACTAACTATCATACTGCCAAACCCGGAAAGATATCGCACGCCATATGCCACATTGCATACCAGCAATCACTCAAAGATTTACTGTCATACTGCCAAACCCGGTAAGCCACCATATGCTTAATGTCATAATGTATACTAGCAATCAATCTAAAACTAACTATCATACTGCCAATCCCGATAAGCCATCACACGCAATATACCACAATTTATACCAGCAAGCAGTCTAAGACTAAATATCATACTGCCAAATCCGATAAACCATCACACGCTATATACCACAATGTATACCAGCAATCAATCTAAGATTAACTATCATACTGCCAAACCCGATAAGCCACCACACGCTATATATCACAATGTATACCAGCAATCAATCTAAGACTAATTATCATACTGCCAAACCCGATAAGACACCACACGCTATATACCACAATGTATACCAGCAATCAATCTAAGATTAACTATCATACTGCCAAACCCGATAAGCCACCACACGCTATATACCACAATGTATACCAGCAATCAATCTAAGACTAACTATCATACTACCAAACCCTATAAGACACCACACGCTATATACCACAATGTATACCAGCAATCAATCTAAGATTAACTATCATACTGCCAAACCCGATAAGCCACCACACGCTATATACCACAATGTATACAAGCAATCAATCTAAGACTAACTATCATACTACCAAACCCTATAAGACACCACACGCTATATACCACAATTTATACCAGCAATCAATCTAAGACTAACTATCATACTGCCAAACCCGATAGGACAGAACACGCTATATACCAAAATGTATGCCTGCAATCAATCTAAGACTAACTGTCATACTGCCAAACCCGGTAAGCCATCACACGCTATATACCACAATTTATACCAGCAAGCAGTCTAAGACTAACTATCATACTGCCAAACCCGATAAGACATCAGACGCTATATACCACAATGTATACCAGCAATCAATCTAAGACTAACTATCATACTGCCAAACCCGATAAGACATCACACGCTATATACCACAATGTATACCAGCAATCAATCTAAGACTAACTATCATACTGTCAAACCCGTTAAGCCAACACACGCTATATACCACAATGTCTACCAGAAATCAATCTAAGACTAACTATCATACTGCCAAACCCGATAAGACATCACACGCTATATACCACAATGTATACCAGCAAGCAGTCTAAGACTATCTATCATACTGCCAAACCCGGTAAGCCATTACACGCTATATACCACAATGTATACCAACAAGCAGTCTAAGACTAACTAGCATACTGCCAAATCCGGTAAGCCAAAACAAGCTATATACCACAATGTATACCAGCAATCAATCTAAGACTAACTATCATACTGCCAATGCCGATAAGACATCACACGCTATATACCAAAATGTATACCAGCAATCAATCTAAGACTAACTATCATACTGCCAAACCCTGTGAGCCATTACAAGCTATATACCACAATGTATACCAGCAATCAATCTATGACTAACTATCATACTGCCAAACCCGATAAGACACCAAACGCTATATACCACAATGTATACCAGCAATCATTCTAAGACTAACTATCATACTGCCAAACCCGGTAAGCCACCACACGTTATATACCACAATGTCTATAAGCAGTCAATCTAAGACTAACTATCATACTGCCAAACCCGCTAAGACATCACACGCTATATACCACAATGTATACCAGCAAGCAGTCTAAGACTAACTATAATACTGCCAAACCCGATAAGCCATCACACGCTATATACCATAATGTATACCAGCAAGCAGTCTAAGACTTACTATCATACTGCCAAACCCGGTAAGACATCACACGATATATACCACAATGTAAACCAGCAATCAATCTAAGACTAACTATCATACTGCCAAACCCGGTAAGACATCACACGCTATATACCACAATGTAAACCAGCAATCAATCTAAGACTAACTATCATACTGCCAAACCCGGTAAGACATCACACGATTTATACCACAATGTATCCCAGCAATCAATCTAAGACTGACTATCATACTGCCAAATCCGATAAGACATCTCACGCTATATACCACAATGTATACCAGCAAGCAGTCTAAGACTAACTGTCTTACTGCCAAACCCGATACTAGCATACTGCCAAACCCGATAAGACATCACACGCTATATACCATAATGTATACCAGCAAGCAATCTAAGACTAACTATCATAGTGCCAAACCCGATAAGACATCACACGCTATATACCACAATGTATACCACAAAGCAGTCTAAGACTAACTATCTGACTGCCAAACCCGATAAGACATCACACGCTATATACCACAATGTATACCAGCAATCAATCTAAGACTAACTATCATACTGCCAAACCCGGAAAGATATCACACGCCATATGCCACATTGCATACCAGCAATCACTCAAAGATTTACTGTCATACTGCCAAACCGGTAAGCCACCATATGCTTAATGTCATAATGTATACTAGCAATCAATCTAAAACTAACTATCATACTGCCAATCCCGATAAGCCATCACACGCTATATACCACAATTTATACCAGCAAGCAGTCTAAGACTAAATATCATACTGCCAAACCCGATAAGCCACCACACGCTATATACCACAATTTATATCAGCAAGCAGTCTAAGACTAAATATCATACTGCCAAATCCGATAAGACACCACACGCTATATACCACAATGTATACCAGCAATCAATCTAAGACTAACTATCATGCTGCCAAACCCGATAGGACACAACACGCTATATACCAAAATGTATACCTGCAATCAATCTAAGACTAACTATCATACTGCCAAACCCGATAAGACATCAGACGCTATATACCACAATGTATACCAGCAATCAATCTAAGACTAACTATCATACTGCCAAACCCGATAAGACATCACACGCTATATACCACAATGTATACCAGCAATCAATCTAAGACTAACTATCATACTGCCAAACCCGTTAAGCCACCACACGCTATATACCACAATGTCTAACAGCAATCAATCTAAGACTAACTATCATACTGCCAAACCCGATAAGACATCACACGCTATATACCACAATGTATACCAGCAAGCAGTCTAAGATTATCTATCATACTGCCAAACCCGGTAAGCCATCACACGCTATATACCACAATGTATACCAACAAGCAGTCTAAGACTAACTAGCATACTGCCAAACCCGGTAAGCCAAAACAAGCTATATACCACAATGTATACCAGCAATCAATCTAAGACTAACTATCATACTGCCAATGCCGATAAGACATCACACGCTATATAAAACAATGTATACCAGCAATCAATCTAAGACTAACTATCATACTGCCAAACCCTGTGAGCCATCACAAGCTATATACCACAATGTATACCAGCAATCAATCTAAGACTAACTATCATACTGCCAAACCCGATAAGACATCACACGCTATATACCACAATGTATACCAGCAATCAATCTAAGACCAACAATCATACTGCCAAACCCAATAAGACATCACACGCTATATACCACAATGTATACCAGCAAGCAGTCTAAGACTTACTATCATACTGCCAAACCCGATAAGCCATCACACGCTATATACCATAATGTATACCAGCAAGCTGTCTAAGACTTACTATCATACTGCCAAACCCGGTAAGACATCACACGATATATACCACAATGTAAACCAGCAATCAATCTAAGACTAACTATCATACTGCCAAAACCGGTAAGACATCACACGATATATACCACAATGTATACCAGCAATCAATCTAAGACTAACTATCATACTGCCAAACCCGGTAAGACATCACACGATATATACCACAATGTAACCCAGCAATCAATATAAGACTAACTATCATACTGCCAAACCCGATTAGACATCACACGCTATATACCACAATGTACACCAGCTAGCATTCTAAGACTAACTATCATACTGCCAAACCTGATAAGACATCACACGCTATATACCACAATGCATACTAGCAATCAATCTAAGACTAACTATCATACTGCCAAACCCGATAAGACATCACACGCTTTAAACCACAATGTATACCGGCAACCAATCTAAGACTAACTATCATACTGCCAAACCCGATAAGACATCACAAGCTTTAAACCACAATGTATACCGGCAAGAAATCTAAGACTAACTATCTTACTGCCAAACCCGATAAGACATCTCACGCTATATACCACAATGTATACCAGCAAGCAGTCTAAGACTAACTGTCTTACTGCCAAACCCGATACTAGCATACTGCCAAACCCGATAAGACATCACACGCTATATACCACAATGTATACCACAAAGCAGTCTAAGACTAACTATCACACTGCCAAACCCGATAAGCCATCACACGCTATTTACCACAATGTATACCAGCAAGGAGTCTAAGACTAACTATCATACTACCAAACCCGGAAAGATATCACACGCCATATGCCACATTGCATACCAGCAATCACTCAAAGATTTACTGTCATACTGCCAAACCCGGTAAGCCACCATATGCTTAATGTCATAATGTATACCAGCAATCAATCTAAAACTATCATACTGCCAATCCCGATAAGCCATCACACGCAATATACCACAATTTATACCAGCAAGCAGTCTAAGACTAAATATCATACTGCCAAATCCGATAAGCCATCACACGCTATATACCACAATGTATACCAGCAATCAATCTAAGATTAACTATCATACTGCCAAACCCGATAAGACACCACACGCTATATATCACAATGTATACCAGCAATCAATCTAAGACTAACTATCATACTGCCAAACCCGATAAGACATCACACGCTATATACCACAATGTATACCAGCAATCAATCTAAGACTAACTATCATACTACCAAACCCTATAAGACACCACACGCTATATACCACAATGTATACCAGCAATCAATCTAAGACTAACTATCATGCTGCCAAACCCGATAGGACACAACACGCTAAATACCACAATGTATACCTGCAATCAATCTAAGACTAACTATCATACTGCCAAACCCGATAAGACAGCAGACGCTATATACCACAATGTATACCAGCAATCAATCTAAGACTAACTATCATACTGCCAAACCCGATAAGACATCACACGCTATATACCACAATGTCTACCAGCAATCAATCTAAGACTAACTATCATACTGCCAAACCCGTAAAGCCACTAAACGCTATATACCACAATGTCTACCAGCAATCAATCTAAGACTAACTATCATACTGCCAAACCCGATAAGACATCACACGCTATATACCACAATGTATACCAGCAAGCAGTCTAAGACTATCTATCATACTGCCAAACCCGATAAGCCATCACACGCTATATACCACAATGTATACCAACAAGCAGTCTAAGACTAACTAGCATACTACCAAACCCGGTAAGCCAAAACAAGCTATATACCACAATGTATACCAGCAATCAATCTAAGACTAACTATCATACTGCCGATGCCGATAAGACATCACACGCTATATACCACAATGTATACCAGCAATCAATCTAAAACTAACTTTCATACTGCCAAACCCGATAAGACATCACACGCAATATACCACAATGTCTACCAGCAATCAATCTAAGACTAACTATCATACTGCCAAACCCGATAAGCCATCACACGCTATATACCAAAATCTATACCAGCAATCAATCTAAGACTAACTATCATACTGCCAAACCCTGTGAGCCATCACAAGCTATATACCACAATGTATACCAGCAATCAATCTATGACTAACTATCATACTGCCAAACCCGATAAGACACCAAACGCTATATACCACAATGTATACCAGCAATCATTCTAAGACTAACTATCATACTGCCAAACCCGGTAAGCCACCACACGTTATATACCACAATGTCTACCAGCAGTCAATCTAAGACTAACTATCATACTGCCAAACCCGATAAGACATCACACGCTATATACCACAATGTATACCAGCAATCAATCTAAGACCAACAATCATACTGCCAAACCCAATAAGACATCACACGCTATATACCACAATGTATACCAGCAAGCAGTCTAAGACTAACTATCATACTGCCAAACCCGATAAGCCATCACACGCTATATACCATAATGTATACCAGCAAGCAGTCTAAGACTTACTATCATACTGCCAAACCCGGTAAGACATCACACGATATATACCACAATGTAAACCAGCAATCAATCTAAGACTAACTATCAAACTGCCAAACCCGGTAAGACATCACACGATATATACCACAATGTAAACCAGCAATCAATCTAAGTCTAACTATCATACTGCCAAATCCGATAAGAAATCACACGCTATATACCACAATGTATACCAGCAATCAATCTAAGACTAACTATCATACTGCCAAACCCGATTAGACATCACACGCTATATACCACAATGTATACCAGCAAGTAATCTTAGACTAACTATCATACTGCCAAACCCGATAAGACATCACACGCTATATACCACAATGTATACAAGAAAGCAGTCTAAGACTAACTCTCACACTGCCAAACCCGATAAGCCATCACACGCTATATACCACAATGTATACAAGAAAGCAGTCTAAGACTAACTCTCACACTGCCAAACCCGATAAGCCATCACACGCAATATACCACAATGTATACCAGCAAGCAGTCTAAGACTAACTATCATACTGCCAAACCCGATAAGACACCACAATGTATACCAGCAATCAATCTAAGACTAACTATCATACTGCCAAACCCGATAAGCCATCACACGCTATATACCACAATGTATACAAGAAAGCAGTCTAAGACTAACTCTCACACTGCCAAACCCGATAAGACATCACACGCTATATACCACAATGTATACAAGAAAGCAGTCTAAGACTAACTCTCACACTGCCAAACCCGATAAGACACCACACGCAATATACCACAATGTATACCAGCAAGCAGTCTAAGACTAACAATCATACTGCCAAACCCAGTAAGACATAACACGCTATATGCCACAATCTATACCAGCAATCAATCTAAGACTAACTATCATACTGCCAAACCCGGTAAGACATCACACGCTATATACAACAATGTATACCAGCAATCAATATAAGACTAACATTCATACTGCCAAACCCGATAAGACATCACACGCTATATACCACAATGTATACCAGCAAGCAATCTAAGACTAACTATCATACTGCCAAACCCGATAAGCCATGACATGCTATATATCACAATGTATACCAGCAAGCAGTCTAAGACTAACTATCATACTGCCAAACCCGATAAGACACCACACGCTATATACCACAATGTATACCAGCAAGCAGTCTAAGACTAACTATCATACTGCCAAACCCGATAAGACACCACACGCTATATACCACAATGTATACCAGCAATCAATCTAAGACTAACTATCATACTGCCAAACCCGATAAGCCATCACACGCTATATACCACAATGTATACCAGCAAGCAGTCTAAGACTAACTATCATACTGTCAAACACGATAAGACACCACACGCAATATACCACAATGTATACCAGCAAACAGTCTGAGACTAACAATCATACTGCCAAACCCGGTAAGCCATCACACGCTATATATATATATCACAATGTATACCAGCAATCAATCTAAAACTAACTATCATACTGCCAAACCCGATAAGACATCACACGCTATATACCAAAATGAATACCAGCAATCAATCTTAGACTAACTATCATACTGCCAAACCCGGTAAGACATCACACGCTATATACCACAATGTATACCAGCAATCAATCTAAGACTAACTATCATACTGCCAAACCCGATAAGCCATCACACGCTATATACCACAATGTATACAAGAAAGCAGTCCAAGACTAACTCTCACACTGCCAAACCCGATAAGACACCACACGCAATATACCACAATGTATACCAGCAAGCAGTCTAAGACTAACAATCATACTGCCAAACCCAGTAAGACATAACACGCTATATGCCACAATGTATACCAGCAATCAATCTAAGACTAACTATCATACTGCCAAACCCGGTAAGACATCACACGCTATATACAACAATGTATACCAGCAATCAATATAAGACTAACATTCATACTGCCAAACCCGATAAGACATCACACGCTATATACCACAATGTATACCAGCAAGCAATCTAAGACAAACTATCATACTGCCAAACCCGATAAGACATCACACGCTATATACCACAATGTATACCAGCAAGCAGTCTAAGACAAACTATCATACTGCCAAACCCCATAAGACACCACACGCTATATACAACAATTTATACCAGCAAGCATTCTAAGACTAACTATCATACTGCCAAACCCGATAAGACATCACACGCTATATACCACAATGTATACCAGCAATCAATCTAAGACTAACTATCATACTGCCAAACCCGATAAGCCATCACACGCTATATACCACAATGTATACCAGCAAGCAGTCTAAGGCTAACTATCATACTGTCAAACACGATAAGACACCACACGCAATATACCACAATGTATACCAGCAAACAGTCTGAGACTAACAATCATACTGCCAAACCCGGTAAGCCATCACACGCTATATATATATATCACAATGTATACCAGCAATCAATCTAAGACTAACTATCATACTGCCAAACCCGATAAGACATCACACGCTATATACCAAAATGAATACCAGCAATCAATCTTAGACTAACTATCATACTGCCAAACCCGGTAAGACATCACACGCTATATACCACAATGTACACAAGCAAGCAGTCTAAGACTAACTATCATACTGCCAAACCCGATAAGACATCACACGCTATATACCACAATGTACACAAGCAAGCAGTCTAAGACTAACTATCATACTGCCAAACCCGATAAGCCATCACACGCTATATACCACAATGTATACCAGCAATCAATCTAAGACTAACTATCATACTGCCAAACCCGATAAGACATCACACGCTATATACCACAATGTACACAAGCAAGCAGTCTAAGACTAACTATCATACTGCCAAACCCGATAGGCCATCACACGCTATATACCACAATGTATACCAGCAATCAATCTAAGACTAACTATCATACTGCCAAACCCGATAAGACACCACACGCTATATACCACAATGTACACCAGCAAGCAGTCTATGACTAACTATCATACTGCCAAACCCGATAAGCCATCACACGCTATATACCATAATGTATACCATCAAGCAGTCTAAGACTAACAATCATACTGCCAAACCCGATAAAACATCACACGCTATATACCACAATGTATACCAGCAAGCATTCTACGACTAACTATCATACTGCCAAACCCGATAAGACATCACACGCTATATACCACAATGTATACCATCAAGCAGTCTAAGACTAACAATCATACTGCCAAACCCGATAAAACATCACACGCTATATACCACAATGTATACCAGCAATCAATCTAAGACTAACTATCATTCTGCCAAACCCGATAAGACATCACACGCTACATACCACAATGTATACCAGCAAGCAGTCTAAGACTAACTGTCATACTGCCGAATCCGGTAAGACATCACACGCTATATACCACAATGTATACCAGCAATCAATCTAAGACTAACTATCATACTGCCAAACCCGATAAGACATCACACGCTATATACCACAATGTACAACAGCAAGCAATCTAAGACTACATATCATACTGCCAAACCCGATAAGACATCACACGCTATATAGCACAATGTATACCAGCAAGCAGACTAAGTCTAACTATCATACTGCCAAACCCGATAAGACATCACACGCTATATACCACAATGTATACCAGCAATCAATCTAAGACTAACTATCATACTGCCAAACCCGATAAGACATCACACGCTATATACCACAATGTATACCAGCAATCAGTCTAAGACTAACTATCATACTGCCAAACCTGGTGAGCCATCACACGCTATATACCACAATGTATACCAGCAATCAATCTAAGACTAACTATCATACTGCCAAACCCGATAAGCCACCACACGCTATATACCACAATGTATACCAGCAATCAATCTTAGTCTAACTATCATACTGCCAAACCCGATAAGACATCACACGCTATATACCACAATTTATACCAGCAATCAATCTAAGACTAACTATCATACTGCCAAACCCGATAAGACATCACACGCTATATACCACAATGTATACCAGCAATCAATCTAAGACTAACTATCATACTGCCAAACCCGATAAGACATCACAGTCTACATATCACAATGTATACCAGCAAGCAGTCTACGACTAACTGTCATACTGCCGAACCCGGTAAGACATCACACGCTATATACCACAATGTATACCAGCAATCAATCTAAGACTAACTATCATACTGCCAAGCTCGGTAAGACATCACACGCTATATACCACAATGCATACCAGCAATCACTCTAAGATTTACTCTCATACTGCCAACCCGGTAAGCCACCACTTGCTAAATATCATAATGTATACCAGCAATCAATCTAAGACTAACTATCATACTGCCAAACCCGATAAGCCATAACACGCTATATACCACAATGTATACCAGCAATCAATCTAAGACTAACTATCATACTGACAAACCCGGTGAGCTACCACACGCTATATACCACAATGTATACCAGCAATCAATCTAAGACTAACTATCATACTGCCAAACCCGGTAAGCCATCACACGCTATATACCACAATGTATACCAGCAATCAATCTAAGATTTACTGTCATACTGCCACACCCGATAAGCCATCAAAAGCTATATACCACAATGTATACCAGCAATCAATCTAAGACTAACTATCATACTGCCAAACCCGATAAGACATCACACGCTATATACCACAATGTATACCAGCAATCAATCTAAGACTAACTATCATACTGCCAAACCCGGTGAGCCATCACACGCTATATACCACAATGTATACCAGCAAGCAGTCTAAGACTAACTATCATACTGCCAAACCCGATAAGACATCACACGCTATATACCACAATGTATACCAGCAATCAATCTAAGACTAACTATCATACTGTCAAACCCGGTAAGCCACCACATGCTTAATATCATAATGTATACCAGCAATCAATCTAAAACTAACTGTCATACTGCCATAACCGGTAAGCCATCACATGCTTAATATCATAATATCTAGCAGCTCGAATTTACTGGCTTACTATTATAATGCCATATTTTGAAAACCATAACAGACAAGATATTTAAAATCACCAGGTTTAAAAATATACATTGAAAAGTCCATAGCCTCAGAAAAAATTGTAACCATGCCATTTTACCTGTTAACTCCAAAAATCAATTATAATATATTGGTGGCACTTTCAATATTTCAAGGATCATATAAAGCCCCGTTCTTTGAAATGCCACATGCTATCACAGACAACCAGTAAATATTTACTTTTTTACGTTCATAGCATCCCAGCGTTTGTTCTTAAGTATGCAGTCGCGTAAGCTTTTCTTGTAGTGTGGGTTACCCATTTAATCTCATACATGAATGCCGTTTGCCAATAGCTCTTATCCAATAACCTTAATTCTCTTCGTCTAAATTATGCTTAATATCAAAACACACACGTAATTTGAACAAATATTAGGTAGCACTGGATCTAGGTTAGACAAAATAGTAAAGAATTTTACGCGTATCTCAATGATATCTTCCTTTGCAGTGTTAAGATTATGTGGATATGATCAAAGACGGTATATTGCGGACAAATGCGTTTGTTGATTAACGGATTGTGTCTGGTAGAGGATTATGTAACCTTGATATATTCGCTAAGCATTAGGTTCTCCGAGTATTGCCCTAGAACGTTTGCATTTCTACTTTTACCGAGGCAGTTCTGACTCTGATTAACGATTTGTATATGTATTATTTGTTCCAAACAGAACATATGGTGCACTTTTAAGACCGGATGAGAACATAATTATCTGTTTGTAGTGACGGCATGTATTATTTGCTCCAACATTGTGCAGGGAGTTGTCAAAGTAACTAAATGAATCCAGTTTTATATGATATATTTTCGTGCTTTTAATTACAGAGTTAGAATAAATGGTGGCCGTTTAAGAACGGACGAAAACATATCTGTCTATAGTGACAGCATTAATTCATCACGTGACATAACATGCATCAGAAAATCTAAGATTGTACCGCAAATTTAAAACACCTGATATTGATCGAATGCAAACACTTAAGAAATTTTATCAAACGCAGATGAATAATTTTTTTATGTTTAAAACTTAATATTTCGTATGAAGAAATTGAATTATTGAAAAATACGTACATTATGTCTGACAAAAACTCGTTTAGAACATTTCGTTTGCAAATACGTTTTTTTGTCTATTTTCAGGCAATTGTATGAAGAACTGAAGCAGCAATTAAAAAGACATTACGAGTAAAAGTCTTTACTAATTAAGTCATAATTACGAAAAATTGTTTATATCCTTGTAGTGAAGTGTAAGAGCGCAAGAATACAATAAAAATAATTGTTTGGATGACGTACTTTTTTATTACGACTATTGAAAGGGTTAATCAACTAAAATAAAAAAATAAAAAATTAGAATGAAACAAAATAATGTGAATATCATATTTTTAGCCTCGGCCAAACTCCATTTCATATATATATATACCAGCCGTTTGTTCAGATTTTATAACGAACATATTTCTGTTTCAGAGAAAATTACAAGATTGCAACTTTGGAGATAGGGAAGGAAAAGTATGTTTTAATTTATTATAAATTACCTTCTGTTATGCAAGCGGTGAAAGTAATTTGTAATATTTAAGTATTTATTTGTTGATTTCAGTTGTTTTTCTTGATAATCTTGAACATTTCATGAATAATGGCTATAGGTTTTTTTGTATGTATCAACACCAATGACAACTACATAAAAGTTGAGATAAGATGACGACAACTACACCATTGCTATGATAACAACTTGCTTATTTATCGATTCCTTCACAACGGCAATGACAACACCACGATAATTACACCACGGCAATGCTAATACATCGATACATTTCAACGGCTACGACACTACCACGACAGTTTAACCACGGCTACAAAAATACCTCGAAAATTACACCACGGCTATAACAATACCTCGAAAACTAAACCAAGGATATGGCAATACCACGAAAGTTAAACTACGGCCGTGACAATACCTCGACAGCTACACAACGGCTATAACAATACCACGACAGTAACACCACGGCTATGGCAAAACCTCGACAACTACATCACGACTATGGCAATACATCGACACATACACAATGGCTATGATAATTCAACGACAGTTACACCACGGCTATGACAATTCCTCGACAACTACACAACGGCTATGAAAATACCACGACAACTATTACATGGCTATGACAATACCACGACAACTCACCATGGGTATGACAATACCTCGACATCTAAAACAAGGCCATGCCAAAACACGACAACTACACCACGGCTATGACAATACCTCAGAAACAACATAACGGCTATGACAATACATCGACAACTACAAAAAGGCTGTGACGATACCTCTACAACTACACCCGGCTTTGACAATACCATGCCATCTGCACCACAGCCATGACAATACCTCGACAACTACACCACGGCTATAACAATACATCAACTACACCGACAACTACACTACTGCCATGCCAATACCACGCCATCTGCACCACGGCTATGACAATACCTCGACAATTACTCAACGGCTATGATAATTCCGCGATAGGATACACAATGGATATGACAATACCTCGACAACTAAACCACGGCTGTGACAATACCTCGACAACTACATACGGTTATGCCGACATCACGACATCTACACCACGGCTATACCAATACTACGACATCTTCACCACGGCTATGACAATTCCTCGACAACTACACCATGGTTATGACAATAACTCGACATCTACACCACGGCTAGGCCAATACATCGACAACATTACAACGGTTAGGACAATATCTTGGCAACTACACCACGGCTATGACAATATCTCGACAACCACACCACGGATATCGCAATACCACAACAACAGCAAAAAGGCCATGCCAATTCCACGACATATACACAACGGCTATGACAATACCTCGACAAGTACACCACGGCCCTGCCTTTACCTCGACAACTTCAAACGGCTATGACAATACCTCGGCTACTACACAACGGCTATGACAATATCTCGACACGTACACAACGGCCATGAAAATAAAAGGACATCTGCACCACGGCCATGACAATACCTCGACAACTACACAATGGCTATGACAATACCTCGACAACTACACAACGGCTATGACAATACCTTTGCAACTACAACACGGCTATGTGAATGCCCCGTCAACTTCCCCAAGGCTATGACAAAACCACAAAAACTACACAAGGGCTATGATGATACCACCACAAAATACATAATGGCTATGACAATACCAGGACAACTACACCACGGCTATGACCATACCATGACAACTTCAAATCGCCCATGACAATACCACAGAAACTTCACTACGGCTATGACAATACCACGACAACTTCATATCGGCTGAGACAAAACCAATACAACTAAATCAAATGTATGACAATAACAAGACAACTACAAAACGGCTAAGACAATACCTCTTCAGCTTCACAACGGCCATGCCAAAACCATGACAACTACACCAAGCTTTGACAATACCACGACAACTACACCATGGCTTTGACAATATTATTACAACTATACCACAGCTAGTACAATATCACGACAACTACACAACGGCTATGACAATACCACGACACTTTCACAACGGCTATGACAATATCAAGACAACTACCACACGGCCAGGACAATACCATAAAAAATACACAACGGCCATGACAATACCACGACACCTACAGCACGGCTATGACAATACCACGACAACTAAACAACGGCTTTAAAACCACGACAACTACATAACGACTGTGTCAATAGCACGAAAACTACACCATGGCTTTGACAATACCACGACAACTTCAAAACGGCTATGACAAAAAAACAACAGAAACTTCACTACAGCTTTGACAATACCACGACAACCTCACAACGGCTAAGACAATACCACGACAACTACACCACGGCTATGACAATACCATGACAACTTCACAACGGCTATGACAATACATCGACAATTTCACAACAGCTATGGCAATACCACGACAACTACACCACGTCTATGACAATACCAAGACAACTTCCAAACGGCTATGCCATTACCTCTTCAGTTTTACAACGGTTATTCCAAAACTACGACAACTACACCACGGCTTTGACAATACCACGACAACTACACCACGTCTATGACAATACCAAGACAACTTTCAAACGGCTATGACATTACCTCTTCAGCTTCATAACGGCCATTCCAAAACTACGACAACTACACCACGGCTTTGACGATACCACGACAACTGCAACACGGCTTTGACGATGCAACTACAACTATACCACTGCTAGTACAATTATACGACAACTACACAACGTTCATGACAATACCACGACAAATACACGACGGTTATGACAAAAACGACACCTTTACAACGGCTTTGACAATATCAAGACAACTACACAACGTCTATGGCAATACCAGGACTACTACACCACGGCTTTGACAATATCACTACAGATAAACCACAGCTAGGGCAATAACATGACAACTACACAACGGCCATGACAATACCACGACAACTTCACCACTGCTATGACAATATCATGACAACTTCACAACGGCTATGACAATACATCGACAATTTCACAACAGCTATGGCAATACCACGAAAACTACACCACGGCTTTCACAAAACCACGACAACTACACCACGGCCAGGACAATAACTTGATACCTACGCAACGGCCAAGACAATACAACGACACCTACACCACAGCTATGACAATACCACGAAAACCTTACAACAGCTATGACAATACAACGACAACTTCACAACAGCTATGACAATACCACGGCAACTTCAAAACGGCTATGACAAAACAACAGAAACTTAACTACATCTTTGACAATACCACGACAACTTTACAACGGTTAAGACAATACCATGACAACTTCAAAACTGCTATGACAAAACCTCTTCAGCTTCACAACGGCAATTCCAAAACTACGACAACTACACCACGGCTATGACAATAAAACGACACCTTCACAACGGCTTTGATAATATCAAGACAACTACTGCACGGCTATGGCAATACCAGGACTACTTCACCACGGCTTTGACAATACCACTACAGATAAACCACGGCTAGGGCAATAACATGACAATTACACAACGGCCATGACAATACCACGACAACTACACCACGGCTATGACAATACCACGACAACTTCACAACGGCTATGACAATACACCGACAATTTCACAACAGCTATGGCAATACCACGAAAACTACACCACGGCTTTCACAATACCACGACAACTACACCACGGTCAGGACAATAACTTGATACCTACGCAACGGCCAAGACAATACAACGACACCTACACCACAGCTATGACAATACCACGAAAACCTTACAACAGCTATGACAATACAACGACAACTTCACAACAGCTATGATCATACCTCGGCAACTTCAAAACGACTATGACAAAACAACAAAAACTTAACTAGAGCTTTGACAATACCACGACAACTTCACAACGGCTAAGACATTACCACGACAACTACACCACGTCTGTGACAATACCAAGGCAACTTCCAAACGGCTATAAAAATACCTCTTCAGCTTCATAACGGCCATTCCAAAACTACGACAACTACACCACGGCTTTGAAAATAGCACGACAACTACAACACGGCTTTGACGATACCACTACAACTATACCACTACTAGTACAATTACACGACAACTACACAACCTCAATGGCAAAACCAGGACTACTACACCACGGCTTTGACAATACCACTACAAATAAACCACGGCTAGGACAATAACATGACAACTACACAACGGCCATGACAATACCACGACAACTTCACAACGGCTATGACAATACATCGACAATTTCACAACAGCTATGGCAATACCACGAAAACTACACCACGGCATTCACAATACCACGAAAACTACACCACAGCATTCACAATACCACGACAACTACACCACGGCCTGGAAAATATCTTGATACCTACACAACGGCCAAGACAATACCACGACACCTACACAACTGCTATGACAATACCACGAAAACCTTACAACAGCTATGACAATACCACGACAACTACACCAAGGCTATGACATTACCACGACAACATCACAACAGCGATGATAATACATCGACAACTACATCAGGGCTATGACAATACCACGACACCTAAACTACGGCTATTACAAAACCTCGACAGCTTCACAACGGCAATGCCAAAACCACGACAACTAAACAACGGCTATGGACATATCAAGACTTCTACACCACGGCTTTCAAAATAACACAACGGCGTTGACAATACCGCGACAACTATACCACGGCTAGGACAATACCCCGCCAACTACACCACGGCTATGACAATATCATGGCTACAACACCACGTCCAGGAAAATTCTACGAAAACTACACAATGGCCAAGACATTACCACGGCACGTACACCACGGCTATGACAATACCACGAAAACTACACAAGGGCTATTACAATACCAAGACAACTTCAACTTCACAACTTCTATGAAAATGCCACGACAACTTCACAACGGCTACGACAATACCTCGACAACTATTCAACGGCTATGACAATATCTCGATAGCTACAACACGGCTATAACAATACCTCCGCAACAATACAACGGCAATTATAATACAACGACGACTACACCACGGCTATGACAATACCATGAGAACTTTGCAACGGCCATGCCATTACCTCGACAACTACACAACAGCTATGTCATTACCTCGACAACTATACGACAGCTATGACAATACCTCTAAAACTTCTAAACGGCTATTACAATATCTCGACAACAACACCAAAAGTATGAAAATACTTCTACAACTACGACAACGCTATGCCAATACCAAAAACCTGCTGGTGTCCAGAATTGGCCTGTCAATATGACAGCCTTCCAAAATCATTTCGCAAACAAAACACACCAAAATCATACCTAAATGAAGCCTTCTAACTAAATGGCACTTAAGACAGTTGGTGATTCAGGCACTCGTGTGTTATTTTAAACAAAATTTCTGGGTGACGTACCTTCTGTAGTTTTAAATTTTGCTCCTAATACCAATGATATTTTATATGCGAATAGAAAAAAGTGATTGTTCGGTTGTCTCTTTATCATTTGTACCCCAAAATATATATTCTTAACAAAACAATTGTTAAGAAGCTGAGATGAGAACAATTTTAATAGTCCAGGTTGCCAGGAGCTTAGTTTTGCGTATAATTATCAATGTTATACTTGATATGTCCACCCTAATGTGTCAGTATTAACGATTGAGGTGATTTTTCTAATACATGAAGAGCGAAAAGAACGGTTAAAATATGTACGAACACGAGTATACATGAATTGAATAAACATTCAAATAATACGAATTTAACCTAGTTTTTATAATGTATGTGCGTTTCACGATACCAAGCCCTTTAATGCAAAATGAAGATTGAGAACAAACTAATACAATGTGTGTTAGGGTATTCCAACTGAATATTATTTACGAGCGATTTTACGCTAGTATATGAGCTCTGTCATGATGTCTGCGGGTGATTTAGCAGCTCTACTGTGAACATTTTTTTCTATACTATAATAATAATATACCTATTTAACTGAAAACAATTGTAAATGCAGCCCATCGGACTGCTAGAAATGTCGCCATTACAACATGAAACTCTTGCTATGGTTTATACTGTGAAAGGTTCTCAATAGAAACATGTAACATACCTGTAGCTATCACATGTTTAATTTCGTTTCTTTGTTGTTTCAGGCTGGAAAATTTGGTTAGACAGCAGGAGAACAAATCATGGTAATGGCTATAATAAATGATACATTATTTATGAATTGTTAAGTTTTTATATGATAATAAAAAAACCAAGTTAAATTATGTTTTAACGGCATTTGTGCAGTATTATATTGAGATACGAAATTGCAGACCAAGAGGTAGACACACACCATGCTCGTGTTGTTTTCAATGTTTCAATAAATTAAAAAATCTGAAAGGTGATACTAGCATAAACAGGCAATTGTCATATACGTTGTATGCAAGGTATACTTAATAGATAATTACAACTTGAGTTTATAATTCAAATAAGAGTTTCAATGACAGATTAAGAAACCAACTTTGACCTATAATCATGAGTATGTAGCGAAACAATATACCATGTAATTGCTTTTTTGTAAGGTGGAGAAAGCTCACTCGAAAACAACGCAGAACGGACGTTTCTACAACAAGGTTCGTGCAATATTGTTTTCCATCTTTTTAAGAAATCTAATCCAACTGTTCAAATTAACCTTATTTAAGATAGAAGCAGTGAATTGTTGGAATGAGATTTTATTTCATGAATATCGATGAAATAATGAAAAATATTGGTTAATTATAACTTGGTCATTTCACTCTGGCTCGAGTGAAACAATAATATTGCATTATTTCACTGCAGACAACTCGGGATTTCTTTTTCAATCTTTAAAAAGATTTGCTTCCCTTGAATTGAAAAAGTAAATGCATGTGACAAGAAGAAAATACATGTGTGCTGTCGTCTGTAGTGCAGTAATAGACACTATCAAATATATTTGTCAATATAAAAAATGCACTATTTTAAAACAAACAAACAATTTTGATTGACTATTACTATTACAAGCCTACCCTTTCATGTATGAACTATTTCATGGAACATACGGTTAACCCGCTTTGTAAGTATCATTTGAATATGTACTTGGCGAAATGTGCTCGTAACAGAGTTATAAGTCATGTCTAATTACAAACTCTTACCGCATTGAATTTGACTTATTTCCTTCCGCTGTTTACGTTTATCAGTTCATCAATTCAGTTTTCTTTTTAAAACTATTACAATGCCCAGAAGAGAAAAGCTGAACGATAAAGGAGTCTCGACGAATCAAATAACTGAGATCATCGGCCTTAAAAATTTGATACAATTATAGGCCAGATTAAAAAACAATAAGGCCATGGCGATTTCCGACATCTTGTCTAGAAAATGCCGATGTCCGCGCTCCATCCTTCTTAATAACATCTTCGGATACACTCTCGACATTTCCTCTGGGGTTTTCGTAAAACTTTACGGAAACGTTACATTCAACTTAAATAGTTAAAATTAATTCGCTATCTCAACATTTAAACACCCTTCGGCTGCACAGCATGAATTCGCCTCGAAAAAATACTATAAAATCTAGATTCTGAGAGCGACAGTGAATTACTTTTAATTAGATACTAGTTTTATGCTTCAGTAAAATAATGTTAAAAACCAAATGTTCCGTTGATGGTTGTGGGGTTTCACCTAAGATTAATTTCAATTGCAACAACTAATTCCATAAAGAAGGAAACTATTTTTAGTAGACGTACTGCTTCCTCTAACAGGAGTTACCTTAACAAAACATTAATGCCACAGGTTTTTCCCTTCTTAAGGCGGCAATCGAAAGGGACTGCCGTAAAACAAAATTTGCTCTAGAGGGAAAATATCAATTAAAAAAACACGACCAATGCATAAAGTAAAAATAAAATATGTTGAATGATGTGTTATTTACTTTTAAACGCAATAACAATTATTGTTCTTCGAAATTAACAATATTAAGAAGTTATTGTATTAAAAAAGAAATAAGAATTTGTAAGCTATCACTGATACAATTTAAAGTATTCATCGAATTTGCGTTTTTCATTGGTAATACGTTCAAATAATATACTTTCTAGAATTTAGTTGAGCGTATCGATTGCGTAGTCATTAAAATATACCTCTTAATTGCATCATCAATCTATGTTATTCCATGATAAACATTATGACAACCACCTCCCTAATTTCAGTGACACATCATCAGTGACAGACCATTGCTTTTCAACTAGCCAACAAGGGTTATCAACCAGCCAACAAGGACTATCAACTAGCCAACAAGGGTTATCAACCAGCCAACAAGGGTTATCAACCAGCCAACAAGGGTTATCAACTAGCCAACAAGGGTTATCAACCAGCCAACAAGGGTTAAAAACTAGCCAACAAGGGTTATTAACCAGCCAACAAGGGTTATCAACCAGCCAACAAGGACTATCAACTAGCCAATGGTTACTAACCAGCCAACAAGGGTTCTCAACCAGCCAACAAGGGTTATCAACTAGCAAACAAGGACTATCAACTAGTCAACAAGGGTTATCAACTAGCCTACAAGGGGTATCAATTAACCAACAAGGGTTATCAATTAACCAACAAGGGTTACTAACCAGCCAACAAGGGTTATCAACTAGACAACAAGGGTTATCAACTAGCCAACAAGGACTATCAACTAGCCAACAAGGGTTACTAGCCAACAAGGGTTATCAACTAGCCTACAAGGGTTATCAATTAACCAACAAGGGTTATCAATTAACCAACATTTGTTACTAACCAGCCAACAAGGGTTATCAACTAGCCAACAAGGGTTATCAACTAGCCAACAAGGATTATCAACTAGCCAACAAGGACTATCAACTAGCCAACAAGGGTTACCAACTAGCCAACAAGAGTTATCAACCAGCCAACAAGGATTATCAACTAGCCAACAAGGGTTACTTACCAGCCAACAAGGGTTTTTAACTATCCAACAAGGGTTATCAACTAGCCAACAAGGGTTATCAACCACCCAACCAGGGTTATCAACTAGCCAACAAGGACTATCAACTAGCCAACAAGGGTTAATAACCAGCCAACAAGGGCTATCGACCAGCCAACAAGGGTTATCAACTAGCCAACAAGGGTTATCAACCAGCCAACAAGGGTTATCAACTAGCCAACAAGGACTCTCAACTAGCCAACAAGGGTTACTAACCAGCCAAAAAGGGTTATCGACCAGCCAACAAGGGTTATCAACTAGCCAACAAGGACTATCAACTAGCCAACAAGGGTTATCAACCAGCCAACAAGGGTTATCAACTAGCCAACAAGGACTCTCAACTAGCCAACAAGGGTTATCAACCAGCCAACAAGGGATACTAACCAGCCAACAAGTGTTATCAACTAGCCAACAAGGGCTATCAACTAGCCAACAAGGGTTATCGACTAGCCAACAAGGACTATCAACTAGTCTACAAGGGTTATCAAGTAGCCAACAAGGGTTACCATGCAGTCAACAAGGGTTATCAACAAGCCGCCAAGGGTTATCAAGCTGTCAACAAGGATTATCAACTAGCCAACAAGGGTTATCAACCAGCCAACAAGGGTCATCTACTAGCCAACAAGGGTTACTAACCAGCCAACAAGGGTTATCAACTAGCAAACAAGGGTTATCAACTAGCCAACAAGGGTTATCAACTAGCCAACAAGGGATATCAACCAGTCAACAAGGGTTATCAACCAGCCAACAAGGGTTATCAACTAGCCAACAAGGGTTATCAATCAGCCAACAAGGGTTATCAACCAGCCAACAAGGGTTATCAACTAGCCAACAAGGGTTATCAACTAGCCAACAAGGGTTATCAACCAGCCAACAAGGGTTATCAACTAGCCAACAAGGGTTATCGACCAGCCAACAAGGGTTATCAACCAGCCAACAAGGGTTATCAACTAGCCAACAAGGGTTATCAAATAGCCAACAAGAGTTATCAACTAGCCAACAAAGGTTATCATATAGCCAACAAGGGTTATCAACTAGCCAACAAGGGTTACTAACCAGCCAACAAGGGTTATCAACTAGCCAACAAGGGTTACTTACCAGCCAACAAAGGTTAACAACTAGCCAACAAGGATTACTAACCAGACAACAAAGGTTATCAACTTGCCAACAAGGGATATCAACCAGCCAACAAGGGTTATCAACCAGCCAACAAGGGTTATCAGCTATCCTACAAGGGTTATCAACCAACCAACAAGGGTTATCAACTAGCCAACAAGGGCTATCAACCGGCCAACAAGGATTATCAACTAGCCAACAAGGGTTATCAACTAGCCAACAAGGGTTATCAAATAGCCAACAAGGGTTACTTAAAAGCCAACAAGGGTTATCAACTAGCCAACAAGGGTTATTAACCAGCCAACAAGGGTTATCAACTATCCAGCAAGGGTTATCGATTAGCCAACACAGACTATCAACTAGTGTACAAGGGTTATCGACCAGCCAACAAGGGTTATTAACTATCCAACAAGGGTTATCAACTAGCCAACAAGGGTTATCAACCACCCAACCAGGGTTATCAACCAGCCGCCAAGGGTTATCAAGCTGTCGACAAGGGTTATCAATCAGCCTCCAAGGGTTATCAGCCAGCCAAAAAGGATTTTCAACCAGCCAGCAGGAGTTATCAACTAGCCAACACGGATTATCAACCAGCCAAGTAGGGTCATCAGCCAGCCGACAACGGTTATCAACCAGCTACCAAGGGTTATCAGCCAGCCGAGAAGGGTTATCAGCCAGCCTACAAGAGTTATCGACCAGGCAACAAGGATTTTTAACTAGGCAACAAGGGTTATTAACCAGCCTACAAGGGTTATCAACAACCCAAGAAGGGTTATCAGTCATCCAAAAAGGGTTATCAACAAGCCAACATTGGTCATCAACCAGCCTACATGGGTTATCAGCCAGCCGAGAAGGGTTATCAGCCAGCCTACAAGAGTTATCGACCAGCCAACAAGGATTTTCAACCAGGCAACAAGGGTTATCAACCAGCCAACAAGACTTTTCAAAAAGTCAACAAGGGTTATCAACTGGCCAACAAGATTTATCAATTAGTCAACAAGAGTTATTAACCAGCCTAAAATGGTTATTAACCAGCCAACAAGGGTTACCAACCAGTCTAGAAGCTTTATCAAACAGCCAACCATGGTTATCAACTAGCCAACAGGGGTTATCAACAAGCCAACAAGGGTTAACAACCCGCCAACAAGGACTATCAACCACCCTACAAGAATTATCAACTGGCCAGCAAGAGTTATTAACCAGCCAACAGGAGTTATCAACAAGCCAACAAGGGTTATCAACCAGTCAACAAGGACTATCAACCAGCCTACAAGTGTTATCAACCAAGGTACAAGGGTCATCGACCAGCCGACAAGGGTTATCAGCCAGCGAACAAGCATTATCAACCAGCCAACAAGAGTTATCAACTAGCCAACCCAGATTATCTGCAAGCCAAGTAGGGTTATCAGCCAGCAGACAAGGGTTATCAAGCAGCCGACAGGGGTTATCAACCAGCCAAAGAGGGTTATCAGCCAGCCGAGAAGAGTTATCAGCCAGCCAACAAAAGTTATCAAGCAGTCAAAAAGGATTATCAACTAGCCAACAGGGGTTTTTAACCAGCCAACAAGGGTTATCAACAAACCGAGAAGGGTTATCAACCAGCCAACAAGTAGTATCAACCAGCCGAGAAGGGTTATCATCCAGCCAACAGGGCATATTAACTAGCCAACAAGGGTTATCAGCCAGCCAACAATGGTTGCAAACTAGCCAGCAAGGGATATCAACCTGCAAACAAGGGTTATCAATAAACCCACAATGGTTATCAACCAGACAACAAGTAGTATCAACAAGCCGAGAAGGGTTATCATCCAGCCAACAGGGGTTGCAAACTAGCCAGCAAGGGTTATCAATATACCCACAATGGTTATCACCCAGACAACAAGGGATATCAACCAGCCAACACGGGTTAATGACTAGCCAACAATTGTTATCTCTAAACCCCCAATTGTTATCATCAAACCAACAAGGGTTTTCAACAAGTCAACAATTGATATTAATAAACCCACAAGGGTTATCAACCAAGTTACAAGGGTTATCAACCGGCCGACCTAGTTTCTCAACCAGCCGTCAAGGGTTCTCAACCAGGCAACACGAGTTATCACCAACCCAGCAAGGATTACCATCCATAATAATAAATGAGTAAGAGAGTTTGGAAATTGCATTTCTCATTATTCCATTTAAGCGTATTGTTTTAGTTAAAAATGAAGAAATTGAATATAATCATTTTCATATCATATCTTAAAATTACAGTTTATATATATATGGAATATAAAAAGCGTTAATCATCAGCTTTAGTAAATGTATATAAAGACAATTTTGGGAAGTGGTTAGAATGTTTTGTCATAATAAATGTTGGTCTGACAAGTGTTTTGAACTGTGGTTATGTTATATTATGAATTTAAGCTAGACACCAGATGGTCCACAATCGGCAAATAAAGCTTTCCACAAAACAAGCCTAGATTTTCATTGCGAGCAAGTAGGAAGCCTAAAACATCACTTTCCATGGTTTATATAAAACAAACGCAACATTCATGTTTCTGTTTTATCGTATTTCCCCTAAAATAGCGCACACTGGTTTCTCAGTTTGAATCATATATCTTTAAGTGTACAGATCAATATACCGACGCTATTTTCAAACTCACTGCGATTGACGTGGTAGACAGCCCTAATACATTTCGAATTGGAAGTATCCAAAAAAATGCGTACGAAGCATGTGTCGAAAGCGAGATGATAAGTAAGACATAAGTCGTTGCACACAAGGATGTCAATTTTATGTAAGTTTTGTTTTCCTTTCTTTCTTGCACTTGTATCATCTGGTGTCTAATCCCCTTTAAAACTACACATACAAATATTTTCCGAAAGAAAACATGAGTTACACCAATTTATTGATTCAACCTTTCAGTCCACAGCGAAGACACACTAAAGGGGACAAGAATGAAAGTGCCACTGCAACACCATACTTTGAAATGGAAACATGTATGAATTTTATATAGAACATGGAATAACTAGCCTGTCAAAAGTGTTGACTATATCATTTTACAAACCTTTTATATTCAAGTGTTTGTTAGCACTGCATATTATGTCTTGACGTTCTTAAACTGAGAAAATGGAAACTAGAGCTGGATGTATTTTTATTGGAAGTCAAATCAAAATCATTTCTAATTTATTTATTTTTTAATTTGTAGTGATCTTCATCAAATTATATACAATCTTTTCGAAGGTCAAAGTTTTTGATTAATAAGTCGATAATAATCCCATATAACTGTTATGAAATAAAACCATTTAAATATTGTATGTTTCAAATGACACAATCTAATATGGTGGATTTCTCATTTCAATGTAAATGCTATTTTCTCAAGCATTAAAACCCAACGAAATGCTTTCGTCGAGTACTTTATTGAAAATTAAAAAAGACCCATAATGATTATGCTTTCTTCATGGTTATTTCTCATCAGCTACCTGATTTATTTTATTTCTTTCAGGACCTTGTTCTCTGTTGACATTTGTCAAAGCAATTATGCATAGGGAAATTAATCTTTAATAAATCTGTAGCAAAATACATTTGTAGCAAAATCTGTTAAATTTTAAACTGTTTCTCAACGACTGGTAAAAAATAGTAATTTGCTTTAAGATTCAAGACAACTGAAAATGTTGCCATCGAATATAATTAAAAATATTGATGACCGTCTTTAGTTTTATGTTATGTGGGTTA
The DNA here is from genome assembly GCF_026914265.1 of Mya arenaria. Taxonomy (NCBI): domain Eukaryota; kingdom Metazoa; phylum Mollusca; class Bivalvia; order Myida; family Myidae; genus Mya; species Mya arenaria. The sequence continues at coordinate 41,860,207 of NC_069136.1, forward strand.
ACAATAGCTTATTACTTCTTTATTGGCATGTGCTTCCTTTCCTAATTGATGACACTGTGACTATTTGCGTGATGATACTTACATGTTCTCCCCGTATCTCCGACCATCTCGGTTTTCCGTGACCTCTGAGAGAATTTTATCCAGCAGACTCATAAACACACCAACGGGTACAGAAGGTAGAAATTCAGTTCTCTAAATGACCATTAAATATTGCTCTCTCACTGAGCCAATTTTTCACCACTGTGTAAGAGTGTGAACAGTAGGCAGTGGCCTCAGAGAGAAATGTACAGAAGTCACGTCAGTTTCCAACTCTGAATGATCTCCACCAGAAAAATTAACCAATGGTGGTTACCTCAGCTTCCACTGAAAATACATCTGAGTAGAAATGTACAGAGGCCATTTTTGCAATTCTGGGAATATCTTCTCCATCAGGCACCTAAACCGAGGAAAGCTACCACTGAAAAGATAAACGGAGAGCAATGCAAACATACCACCTCGGTGTCCGGCTACTCGGAGGGGATGTTCTCCATCAGGCACCTTAATGGAGGGTAATGGTGTCAATTTCCAATGAAACGATATACAATGATCAATACATACAGACAATCTGAGTTTCTAGCAATTCCGAAAAAGGTGTTTTTTTCATTACCAGAAACTAGCAATTACTTAAAGATGTACTCTTACTCCCAGATTAGATTTACCCCAATTAATACTTTTGTTTTAATATTCCAAAAAGGATGAATAAATATCAAAAACAACAGTGCTTATGAAGAATACCGAGTTTAATTTGAAAGAAATGAGCATAAAACACCTTCTCTTAAAGCAGCTATACCTTTTTAAAGCAAAATTTCCCAATGGCATGCCTAAGAGTAAAATACACATATAAACAGTTTAAACAATCACAATTAGGATATAACTTACGACTAAAGAGGTTTTTTTATATGCTTACTGGTTGCAATTTATAGTCATGATATACACTGAGGTTAACAAACAACGTGGATATTACGTCGCATTAAAACAGTATACGGTTATACGAAGGCATATAAAAATAAATTGGTTTTACTTACGCTTATAAACAATGCAGGGAAATACATAGGCTTATAAACAATAAAGAGTTCTATGTAGGCTTTTATACTTGATAGGGTTTCATAATGGCTTAAAAAACAATACAAAATTAAACAAAGGCTATTACATATTCAATGTAAAACTAAGTGTAAGTTAATGAACCAAATAGAGCTTTACGTAGGCTTATAGACAACATGGAGGCTATCAGTAGGCAAATGAACGACATTGAGACTATACAAGGCCTGGTAATTGATATATAGGTTATACGTACATACGTTTGCATGTTCTTCCATTGTGATTATTGTGACCCTTGCACACGGTTTGTGTCCTATGTCTTTGTCTCATGAAACACTGATAATTCTTTTAAAGAACATTGACCTGTTCTCATTTTAGCTATATAACCTATTTCACAAAGTTTAGGGTCAGTCATTAGTGGATCGCATAACAATCAAGATGACAACAACGAATGCAGTTGTGGTTTTGGTAAGACAATTTGCATAATTTAACGAAAAATTGGGGGTATTTTTTTTCTATTATTTAAATCAAGGTTCGTTCGTAAACTTTCCCGTATTATTTATTTGCAAATTTTTAATATAAATAAAATAAAATAATTGTAGATTTGTATTACCGATGATCTTCAATTCATTTTAGAATTTAAGTTAAAAGTTTAAAGCTGTTATTATTTATATTTTGTATGCTTTTGTAATGGCAAATGCAATGTCTAAATATTTTTATTATTATACCCTAAAATTAAAAAAAAAAAACTTAGAAGACCTTTTATGAAGATGAAAATGAAATTTTGTTATTGAACTGGTTCTTTTTTTTTTATTTTTATGAATTAATGTGATGATTGGCTAATACTTTTATTAATAGGGAGGGGTTCAATGCTTCTAGCAAATGTTTATAACATTTTAATGGAAATCAATTGTTCATAACCGAATGCCTTTGTTCGAAGGTATGTGAAACACACAGTATTTAACAAATTTATTTTCATACATACTATGTTGTTTATATCGTAATGGCCAATCAGAAGCCAGGGCGAGTGTCACGTGATTTGTAAGACCGTTTTTGTATTTTTAAAGGAACTTATTCTTTCATTTAAAAAAAACAACATCATTTTTGAAACGGAATATATTAACTGCAAATCATCATTTGTAAAACTAAGTTAAAGAAAGCATACACTTTACAGTCACTGTTTAAAAGCAATCAACTCTTGTCGACTGTCCATTGCTTTAATAACTCAATTGGGGTTTATATAAGACCTCGCATTTGCAGTCCAGAATTACAGTCGATAATTTCACTTGACACTAATGCAAGTAAAATGCTTAATAAAGAGCAGGTTTCCCGATCAATTCTAACTTTGTGGTAGATTGGTAGACTTTGGTCAAGATAAATTGTGTTCCGTGTGAAGCTGGTTTAGAAACATTTAAACTGTTAACCTTTAGCGGTTAAATGATAAATATCATACTCAACCGACTGGATTAAATCTAAAGTTGATTTGACCGACAGTTGTCCACTGCGATTCAAACTTATTTGGGAATTGGAATTGAAGAAACGGAACGAAATATCAGAAAAACTATTTTTGTTCTTCACTTGTACTTTATTTTGTATTCGTCTTATAACACAATGATTATTATTATATATATATATATATATATATATGTTTTTGATCCGTATGTGTTCTTACGCATGCATTTAGAATTAAACCGTAGAGTGAACAGAAGCACCAACTGTTAAAAAGGGTTTTAAATAGAAAGATTAGTATTTGAAATATATTTTGAATGTCCCTAGGATTGAATGCATCCATCTCAATTGTTTGAGTACAGAATCAGGAAAATTATGTTCGATCTGGATTGTCAGTGCACTGTTTTAATACAAACTATTCGATTTTTTTATATAAATTATCATAATTAAACTTCATTGAGCATTTAACTCGAATGAGACGTTGCGGAAATGAAAATTAAATTGTCTTTTCTCAATTTTGATGTTCCAATACATTTCAGAGTGTTTTCAGTTATGACTTTATTTAAACTGGCCATTAACTTCTAATACTTGGTTCTAGCAGCAGCTGGCGGTCCTAAACAAAATATATCGGAACTCTGGTGTCAATATTGTTCCTATGTTAATGTTTGTATGCACCTTTATCGGACAAGTGCATGCTTTGTCTGAAATCAGAACCCAGTGAACTCAGTCAAGGGTGTCCCATATAGCACGTTCTTCTCCTCCTTATGTTAATGGGTACAGTATAGGTTTACACTTCATAGATGCATAAATAGTTGTATTGGGTTTGTTTTTAATGCGTTTTTATGTTTACTTCATTTTACTTAAATGATCAACCAAAAACACATGATTTGTCCTCATAAAATTAAAATGGCTTTTTTAATCAATTTATATTTACGTTGCACAAATTAAAAAGTTAGAAAGGAGCCAACATATCGACAATATTTTATATATGTACACAATTAATCTGCTTATTTTGCTTTGATGATTAACGTCAAATCAGTAAATCGTTACAATAAATTGAAATTGAAATTGTAGCCTTGAGTGTGCCCCTTTTGAATTGATACATCTTATTGCATATAAATCCTTTTTATAGAAACATGTATATATATTAAAACATACATTTTAAAGTCTTTAAGTGTATTCAATTCATTAGAGTTAGAACAGTCATCATCACAGTTGAATACTAGTTTATGATTTTTTAACGGGTTTTATATGCATAATGCATTATGAACATATTCATTCAGTAGCGGAATTGTAATTACACCGGTGCCTTCTGCATCCATTTACAATTTTTTAAAAGTAAATTAACTAGATTAGACATGTTGTTTTTTTTTTAAATAAATTTACAAATTTTACAGGGATTGCAAAACAAGTGATCTAAGATTATTATTCATGCTCGTTTATGGCATATACATCTCAGTTACAGCCTAAAACTTTGAAAATTTAAAACGTAACTTTTAAAATGCGATCAATAGGTTTGTTTGTTTGTTGTAGTTGTTTTGCTTCAGAAAACTTGCTATCATGCCATACTACTTTCAGCTTAACTACAAAAACAAATGCGACCTTAAGTATGTACTTATTATCTTTTTCACAAGCTTAGGAACATACTTTATTTTCGGTGTTCCCAGTTCTTACAGCTCTTTTTCGGCTATTGAACTGCATATGACAACTCAGAGGAGCGCAGGTGTACGAGTAACCGTACCTGAATTTCGACAAGCATTATGTCTTTACAAAACACACATCAGTGAACATCGGTACTTCTGTTGCACACACGGCCAATGGAACCCAGTTTAAAGGTAAAGTTTCGGGTAAAAAAATAATCTTCAAGTTAGATCAAAGCGATAAAACCTACAAAGTCGAATACCACTCAGATACGTTGCAATTAAATCAACTGAATACATTCTTATTTATAAACAGTTCTTTAAGCCAAATTTCGGAAAGCGTGATACCGCCCTTTGATAATTAAACCAAGTTTACAAAATGCAACATGCCCAGTTCATCAAATCAGGTTACACACCATTTTTTAGAAGAAGTACTAGCAATAAAATGTGGTCGTATCATTACCAGTAGGAGCAGCATATGTAGCCATAGCAGTAGAAAATAGAACTTTCCTTTATATAAAACGTGCATCAAATTTTAACGACGATGGAGAAAAGTCTTTGAATGTAAACTTGTTAGCACTCTGTTATTGAGTAGACCACCTTCTTTCGTGTTTTTTAAAAAATCATCGCATGTATATATGACACATTTAACGTCAATTGCACAAGCCTTGGATTCAAACCTGTTGATAACACAGGTCAAAAACTAATTATATGTCATTTATATGCATTTTTGTCCATAACAAGCTATCGAAATTCATTCAACTAGACCAATCTGAGCTGCGATTGTGACTACCGCAAGTAGAAATATGGAGGCGTTTCTGCTTCTTCCGGTGAACGCATTATCAACCGAACACTTCATTCCGTCGTACCACCCATTCAGAGAACGTTCCGATGCATATAGCTCCCAATTCTTAATTGTTGCAACCGAAGCTGACACGACATTTTCTATTGAATTTCCCTCTACATTTTCAGATTGAATTGCAAAAGTACGAAACGTATCTGTTTCAAACTCAAAACGACCCCACTGGAACACTTGTCACTAGTGATAAACCAGTATCAGTCGTAGCCTGTGATAATTATGGTAGAGTACCTAAAAACCGGCACTGACTATGGATATAGGGTTGAGCAAGTCCTACCAACCAGGTTTTATGACTTCAAGCTTATAGTTCCTACAATTAGCCCTCGCGACGACTACTACATCCGTATTTTCTCCGTTTATGACGATACGAACATGTACAATTCAACAACTCATGACTCACACTTCCTGAAAAGACTTGAGCTATTTGAGCACCGTTTCATGGTAGAGCCAACACTGCTGTTAGATGATAAGCCCATTTATGTGATGATTTACTCAACTATCATTTTTATGATGACTGCGCAAGCCATGTCACAGTTTCAGTCCGAGTATGAATCTACCCTCCAAAGCTTTACTAGTGCTTACATCATTGCTGTAACTATAAAGACAGCTGACATGAGTGAGATTTACCTTGACTGCAACAAAAATGGCATTAACAACACGAAAGCTATCCAAGTCGCATCCCCTCTGCAGGACTACAGTGTTCTCTATATCCCCATTACTGGGACAACAATTCACCGAATCCATCAATCTAGGCAACAAAAGTTCGGGGCTGTACTACTGAATCCGGCAATAGCTATGCTTACGGAAGGCCTCTACGGATGACACTCACTTGATATTGGTAAGTACAAGACAAAATGTTGTAAATGCCACTATGTTAAGTAGCAAAACTGTTTACCACTATGCAATTGTTCATAAAATTCAATAGTTATTCTACAGACCGAAGTTAATTAAGAAGATTTAAATTCGTTTTTTTTTGCGGTTTATGTTTCGGCTAGTCATGCCTGGTTACACCAAAACAAACAGTTATCCTCTAATTATTTGGTAAATTAAAGTGTTTATGTCGATATTATAACGAAAACGCGAGTGGTACCTAGTTACGTATTGTTTTCAGAATGTAAGAACAAAAAGGGAGCCCGCGAGTGTAAGGTAATATATGCACAAAGGTTTTAATTTCTATTTCTTCATTCAGGATGTTACCTGACCAATGCCACGAACAGTACAAGGGGTCTCAAATCAACTACCAAGCTTCAGGTATGAACATCTTGATTTTTAAAAAGGATATATTTAAATCGATATTGTCGAACAAAAGTGCGATTGTTCAAAACTGTTTCAAGGTTTACAACGTTGTGAACAGAATCGCTGTAATGCTTAAAAGAACAAATATGATAGCATACGCGTTTGTGATGTTATAACACATGACACATCACGAGTATCGCGACAGTATGACCACGTGTAAGTGAAATGAGGTCATGTAATGTGTTTTGCGTAAAATTGTGTCAACGAGAGAGTTTGACATACAGTTGGAATAACGTTTTTGACATTCGTTGTAAATGAGTTTAAACTCAACGAAAGATAAACATGAACCTAATAGCGTAAGTATCAGACACATTTTTCCTGATATTATCTCGCTTGTCCCGACAGGTTCGAGCCACGAAATATACAATTTAATCTTCAAGTATGCTACGTCCAGAGCTACTCTAAGAGTCTTAACACCGTTCGCTACAAGTCTGGCTGCACAAGTAAACTGGTAATTGTATTCATAAATACCCATTAGTAGTTACGTTAAGCAAAATCAACAATCTGTGAGGTCTTTTTTGAGATGTCAATGTTTTAAACGTTTTTTCGGGCAAAAGGTTGAGCTTTCACGTTACTGCATGTACAAAACATTAGAATAAAAACATTCGTCACAGTATTTATGCAATGTAGCAAGATCCCTTACGTTCGAGTTCCTGTTCTAGATTATTTTTATTTACATAGGCAACGCAGCGCAAAGCAAAATTAATGACAATGGTTTTAACAGTTTAATGATTGAATGCTATTGAAGTAATCTCGTTCAGTGCCTTGGGCCCTGCCTTGCGACTTATCACAGAGTTTATACTATATTTGACTACTAAGCCTGTAGCTGTAGTTTTCATTTAGGATGGAAACCACTGCAAATAATCATCGAAGCAATGTTGGTTAAGGCGGAAAATTGCAAAACCTCTCCCCCAGCACCCCCTTCCCCAAACACACACATGTTTAACATTTTGAATATGTTTTTAAACCAAATTGATGAATAATGGCCTTTATCGACTAGTTCCATCAGGATGCATTTTTTCTCCCTTGCAGAATTGCCGGAGTCATGGTTCATCCGGATGCTTTGAATGTTGCGATGGAAGTTAATGCAATTTTCACGGGTGTAGTGATAATGGTAAGTGTTCATTCCACATTTTCCACTTACGTTTATTTACCACAAGTCTTATTTCTGAATATGACGGTTCCGGCGAAAAGGTGATATTATTATTTTGCATAGTTGATTTTTAAGAAATTTAGATTTTTTGTATTTTATAAGTAATAATTTATGCCAAATGCACTACCTTCTTTGCTTTTCAATTGATGTTTTGTATTTGTGCAAATGTTCTCGTTCATCGTCTGAAGGGTATATCTTACACGTAATTTGACGATAACATTTGAAAATACGCATAAGACTGTCCCAGAGGTAGCAGGGAATGCTAAACAAGACTGTAGAGTTTTAACATGTTGCTAACAATATAAGAATAAAAAAGAAAAATCCTCCTCCTTTAAAACAGGTTTTGGAAAATAAACTTTCATAAGTTATGAACCATCTTCCAGTCCAACCCTATAATTTGATATTGTATATATGACCTTGCATACTTCTTTTTTTAAATAAAAAATAAATATGTTTAAACCAAAACAGGTGTGTTTGATCAATCTTGTTGGATCCACTATGACTGTCATTACCAGAGTAGATGGTGAGATCATGTCTGTCTCATGTTCACTGGAATAACATCTATACGTTATGTACGCTGATTTTTTGATTGATTACAGGTCTGGTTGGAATTTCTCAGAGAGGTCCTTTCTGTTTCGAATGTCGCCACATCGGGGCAGGCGACGTATGTGAAACTGTGCAGTTATGTTCCGTGAATGAGGTAATTTAACCCTTGCAAACTGCATTAAAACTCCTAATGGGAAACGATGGAGTCCTTGAATTATTAAGTAAGAAGCAAACATGATAACTATGTTGAAAGGCAATGTGTAGTATATAACTGAAAAATCGTTCAAATCTCGTGTTCGGTAATTTTATCAAATGGACATCCATACTCGATTGTCGATTATTAGGACGTAATTGAACGTGTATTTCAGTACCAAATAAACATAACTGTTATTCTAATCCCATGTTTATACAAAATTATTCTTCTCCTTTTCAAATTTTAAAGAACAAACTAAATGGTATAATGATAAATTTAAAAGATGAATACTTGTTATAAATTAATTATAATGTCATTTCCAAACAAATAATTGTAATCACATGCTTTTTATGGTTTCTGATTGAATTCATAATGTTCGATGAAAATCGGTTATTAGATGGTGATATTTGATTTTCGCCGATGTTCGGCATTTATCGATCATTGCGCAATCAATATTGTTAATAACCTTTTTATCTCCATTGTAAAAAAAAACAGAATAAAACTCACGTCTTATTTATTGTCTCTTACAGTATTTCTGTCCACTTTAAATGGCAATGAAAATGGTCGTCAATTATTCTGTTTATTGCAACGTTCAGGTTCGTGAAAGAAAAAAAAGTAATTATCTTTTCCAGGCATGCATGGTTGAAGAATACAAGTGGGGCGAAAATGACAGACACTACATCCAGGGATGTACTGACGCTCAGTTGTGTATAATGTCCCAAGGTCTTCCAGAATATAACATGTTAAATAAGTATACCTTACGTGACCTGCCCGTGTTAATTTCTCATATATCCATTAGGGGTAATTTTATACTTTCACACAGTGACAGTACGGATTTTACCATTTGGCATCATACTGTCATAGCATGCGCATCTAAAACTATGCATTTTTAGTTTCCCGCGTGTGAGGTGGAAAACACTTATTAAATATGTTGAGATTCTGTTACTTCAGATGTTTGCAACCTTTTCAAACGAAGAAATTACAGAATAAATTGATTAAACCAGAAAGTTGTGAATTTGTGAAAGGACTTACTTATGGTGTAATTGCGTTCGTTATCCTAAAATAAATATCGCATGGCATCCCGTGTGAAAGAACATATCGTAATGTCCACATCCGGGTGAATACTATATCTCACATGTTGACAACATGACCGTTCCAAGGAGGTACCTAACAATCCTTGATAAACATATCTAGTCTTTATATATAGTATGTATGCATTGTGCTGTTTGTGGAATTTTGTGTTGTTCTTCCATGTTTCTTGTTTGTGATTTTATGTTCTATGTCTTTGGCGTTTACCCAGTGTCATTAATATGTATGCAAAAAGCTACAGGAACAAGCTCAAAAACAAAAAGTTTAAACATAAAATCGGGTTTATGTTCAATACATTGCGACTGAGCTTGTTTCTGTAGCATTTCACATATACATATGTATAATATTTCACCACTCAACTTGTGTCTAAGTGTGAATTAAAACTAAGTTGTATTCATTCAAAACAGTGCAATAATATGCAGTTATTTAATTTTACAGCATTAATATCTACCTTTCCGTTGTCCGTGACACATTGTTTTTGTCTGATATGCAATTGATGTAATAACTTATGCAGAGAAAGGTTACCAGCTTAGATCAGACACATGTGAATAATATTGTTCAACTCTTTATATTTCTCGTTGTCTTTAATCAAGTCAGTCTTTATCTGTAAATACATTTTCATAAAAAAAACATTCGAATAGCTCGGATATAAAAAGATCCTTATGCTGTACTTGATATGAGAATTGTAAATGTTTATATGTGTATTTTGCATCCGCGTGTTGCTTAATGAACCTGTATTCAAAATAAAATATTCATCTATAAGTATATTCTTAGCTTACAATGTGCGGGCTCGGTCAGTTTCAACTTTGAATCATTGTTCGGGCAATGCAGTGACCCATTAAACGCGCAGCTAGGCAGATAATGTAGAGAAATGTGCCCGTCTGACCGTTCCGTTGTGCAACACATTTCTGCGACTCACGCCCTAATTTCTCGTAACTTTCTAATCTAAACAGGCTTTAGTAGCTTATTTCACTTACTAGCCAAAATACACAAATGTAATGTCGATGGTGAAAAAATGTTTATTGTGATTATCATAAACATCATTCCTATTTAAAGCCCTCTAAAAATGATAAAAGTTATAGGGAAACGTTAATAGTGAGATCAGCTTAATCCTGTTTTAAGGGACTTAAGACGTTTTGAGAAATTGGGGCCGAATAACATACTGTATTCCTAAGAATTTGGGCAGTAGTGATATATACCAGAAATAACAAAATGGATGAACCGTGCAAAAAAGAAAGGATTATGTCGGTATGCGATCACTTTTGTACTTTTCTGCACTTTAAACTGAATCAGACAGGGTCAGTATCATTCCCTTTGTTTTGTTCTAGCTCTGCAGTAGTACAAGAAAACGAGCAGTTGCTGAGCTAGACAGAGATTGGAGGAATGTGCCGGGCTGCTCTCATTGTTGTACAACAGATTTCTGCAACTCAAATTTCACAGCTTCCAGCATCAGCCCAGAAATAATTGGTAAGAATTGTTAATATCCATCAGACATTTCAGCAAAGTATTACCAACATATAACATGGACTATTGGATATATCAGTTCCTGTTGTTGCTATTACAGGTTATGACACTGCCAATATATCTAACAATGAATTATACAAAAAAATGAAGTGCACCATGGGAGTATTTGTTAATATCGAATCAAATCAAAACATTTGAGTAGCCTATCAATTACCAAAATATAACATGGAACAGGTTATGAAACTACCAATATATCTAACAATGAATTGTACAAAAATGAATGGCATCATGGGAGTATTTGTTAACACCGAATCAAATCAAAACATTAAAGTAAACTTTTATTGAAGTTTAAGTACAACAATTATCTTAAGAGTCATCAAATCATTATTTTAAAGATTCATTTAAATCTAACGATTTATGTTGCAGGTTGAAGGCTGTTCGACATCACAACAGATTTTGTGAGCTTAAACATGTTTATTAAACAGACTGAATATGTACGCATTCATTTTAATAAACAACACAATTAAGAACACCACATTTATCGCCTCAATAGATTCGTGATTCTAGCCACTGGCCCTCGATTGACCGATGATGTGTATGCTATACCACCGGCCGTTTTTGCGACGTGTATCGGCTGTATGCCGGTGCATCAGTATGCGTGGTTCGTAAAACCATAATGGCGACAATGTCTACCAATATGGTGTCTGACTGTGCTTTATGTCTAGGGTCGGACATGATGAAAATAACAAAGCAGCACAGAGCCAGTTATATTTTCAAACCGAAGAACTTCTCGATCTACTTACAGCATATATATTTGTTAAGAGGTTGTAAACCGTACATATACAACCGAGTTCGTTAGAATAAAAATGGCGAACTTGCTCCGATTGGATGACAATCATCGTTGACAATAGTTTGTGAAATTCGTACTATCTAGTGACGTTGTCTTTCGTTTAGTTTGATTGGCCGTAAGCATCGTGGCTTGAAACGGGCGCTAAGTTACCTCTTGGGCTAATTGACTTGTCCATGTAGTGTTATTTTTCAAATAACCTTCTCGTTAAAAAGTACGGATGTGAATCACAACCCGCCTAATCGGCAAGATAGGTCACCTACCAAAATTACATTAAGTATTAGAGTAACTATGAAGTACGTATTAGCTGGGAACAATGGCATCCCAGCCGGTAGATAGAATTGATCTCATAACGTGACCTTAGCATATAAGCTCACGAAAGAAATGCACAAAACGCCTTCCCGATTGCTCTCCAAATTGTCTTAACTTGAAATTTATTATGGCTAACTAACTTATTGCTAAGATAATATCTACTGACGGAATTCAGGACAGACGGACAGGGCGATAGCTTTATGCCTCGGTTCTGGGTAAATTTAAGGCACCCATGTCCCGAACACAGTGGTTCCAAAGTATTTCATTATAGGAGGAAATAATATATTGATAAATTGTGACCACGGGTATTTTTCTTAAATTTGTTACTAGTTGTAAACCTGACATTCACCATATCAATGCACTTCCATTCATAACGTCCAACAGTCTGTCAAGTTAAATCATTGCGACTGCAGGAATACAATGGCTCCGTTAAGCATACATCAACACTCGTCTGTTTTTTCAGGCGAAAAAGTGGTAGAATCATAAAATTGTTGTACGACAACGACGCCAAGCCTTTGACAAATATAAATCTTTCTTGGTAAACAAGAGCTGTCACAGAGACAGCGTGCTCGACTTTTTTACCGCCTTTGATCCGAAACCGAAGTCAAATAACAAAGAGCCCTTATTTGAAATACATGCTGGATAAACTGACTTAGTTAGGTAAGCAGTTTTTTATGATTTGAAGTTATTGAATAAAGTTTCAATGCAATTTATCAAGTACAAATGTAGTTGCTGATTTATTGAACTATACACCCAAAACTTGAACCTGAATTCCTAAGTCGAATAATAAACGTAAAGGGTAGCAATTTGCCTTATATGCAAAATAGAGTTTTGTTCCTGCAAAACGTTGGATAACGTTGATTAATAATCGTGTTCTTATTGAACTATCTGCCGTCCTCGCAAAACCACTTAGTGATTTTTCAATTATTCGATGTCTATTCCATCCTTTCCTGATTCCTGGAAGATTGCTAATGTTTGCCCTATCTTTAAGAAGGGTGAGTCTAATCTTGTCGCTAATTATCGACCTGTATCTCTACTTGACTCACTTGGCAAAGTCTTTGAACGTGCAGTCTATAAGCACTTGTTTAACCATATTGTAGACAACAATATATTGACGGATTTTCAGTCTGGCTTCCGACCATGTGATTCAACTGTGAATCAACTATCTTTTATATATAACAGCTTCTGTGAAGCACATGACAACGGTAAGGAGGTGCGTATCGTATTTTGTGATATAAGTAAAGCCTTCGACCGTGTCTGGCATAGAGGCCTTCGCTCGAAATTGCATGCTATTGGCGTCCGAGATCATTTGCTTCACTGGCTTGGTAGTTACCTACAACATCGCAAACAACGTGTTATACTTCAGTCTTCCCTTCGTTACATTAAAGCAGGTGTTCCTCAAGGTTCCATTTTAAGACCCTTGCTCTTTATCATTTATATTAATGACATTGTTCGCGACATCGAAGCTAACATCAGTCTTTTTGCTGACGACACTAGCCTATCTATGGTAGTCGATACCCCTAACAATACTGCTTCTGTTCTTAACTCGGACTTACAGAAGATAAGCCGTTGGGCCGATACTTGGTTAGTCTCCTTTAACCCCCAGAAAACCAACTCAATGATGATTTCCAGGAAACTCCACCGACCCCTACATCCCCCTTTGACTATGCTTAGCTATAACATTTCAGAGACTTCCTCCCATAAACACCTCGGTATGTTTCTTTCTAGTGACTGCTCCTGGTCTGCCCATATTGATTATATCAAAGACAAAGCATGGTCCCGTGTTAATATTCTACGTTCGCTCAAGTTTACTCTTGATCGTCTCACCCTTGAGACAATTTATATGACCTTTATCCGACCATTGCTTGAATACGGCGATATTATATTTGACAACTGCACTGCAGGGGAAAAGCAGGAACTTGACAAAATACAACACGAGGCTGCGAGAATCGTCACAGGTGCAACAAAGCTAGTTTCTATTGATAAACTTTACAGTGACCTGAACTGGCAGCCCCTTTCAGATCGCCGCACCAACCACAACCTTATTTTTATGTTTAAAATCAAATCCAATATTAGTCCTACATACCTTGTTAATCTCATTCCTTTACGCCCAGCCGATCCTAGGTACAATCTTCGAAACTCTTCGGATATTCCACTTATACATTGCAGATCCACACTATACTATAACTCTCTTGTTCCGTCTGCCATTCGTGCTTGGAATACTCCCGATTCAAGTTTCAAGTCCGCTGACTCAATACAAAGTTTTAAAAGGCTGATTAGTAATAATCCTAAGGCTCCTCATTATTTTAACACAGGACCTAGGCGTTTACAAGTCCATCACACTAGGCTTAGGCTAGGCTGTAGTCTACTTAATTATGATCTTTACCGGAAGAATATTGTTTCCTCACAAGCTTGTCTCTGTGGTGACTCTGAATCTGTCCGCCAGTTTATATTATTTTGTCCCCTTTATACCTCCTACAGAGAGGATATGTTCGAGTCAATAAATTTGCTCGTCCCTGGTACAGCTATCACGCTCGACTTATTGCTAAAGGGTAACGCTCGATTTACCGATCCCGTCAACTCGCAGCTTTTTTCTATTGTTTAATCATACATTGATTCTACCAAGAGGTTTCTTTGAGTACTAACTCTCTAAACAGCTTATGTGTGCGTTGAAATTCATCTAATCTGTTTACCTTGAGACACATCATTCCCATAATCTTCTACTGTTTCTAATGATTTTGTATTATGAGCGCTTAACACATTTTATCTATATGTTTGACTTACTAAAATATTTACATTTTACTATAGCAATATTCATTTGTAGTACCGCTCAACTTAAAACTTGCTCTATGTTTGATTTATTACAATACTTAAATTTCATAATAGCATTATTCTTCTACATTTATTTTAGACATATTCATCTTCTTGGTAAATATAATAAATGATATTTTGTGCGACAACCTTTTTCTGATTCGTAAAGTATACATGCATACAAAAATGATCTATATAAGCTATGCTTTCGATCAAATTCTTTGTTTTTCATTGATGTATATATGTTGTCTTGTGTTATTTTCCTCAATAAATACGTTTAAACTAAAACGTTGGATGAATTGAAACACTTATCTACAGATTCGATGCAATATGCGATGTGTTTGATCAGAATATTGACTTAGGGGATATTAAATGCAACACGTTAACCAAGATGAGATGCCAACGCGGACGCCATGATGAGCAAGAATAGATCTCATTTTTTTCAAATAAAAACACATGAGCTGACAAACTGACAATACCAGAGGGACAACGGACAAACTAGTATCATAACAAAATACTTTTGTCAGGGTAGAGCTTAAAATTGTACTGTATTTGAAATCAGTATAACAAACATACATCTTGAGTGATAAACCAGTAACTACTTACTTAATATTGCATTTATAAATGGAAATATCAATTACTGATACAAGATGGAAACCATGTACTTAATAGCTAAAACTGTACACATTTCAAATGATTGGTGGGTCCTAGAAGATAAAACGGCGATCAACAATCGTATTATAAGGTATATGTATCCAGTTGTATGCACCTTTCTTTCAAATTTAACATAGAAATAAAAAAAATCCATTGTTTTCGATATATTTTTGGTAAAACTCGTATTAATTGTGGTACTCCTTATTGGTGAATATGAGTGCATCGTTACATAATAAATAGTGTAGATGGTTCAACACAAATGTTATAGATAAAGTAATAACTGCTTACAGTTTTATTTTCAATACACATAAGGCATCATAAAATGAAATGTGTTAACTACAGTATTTCGAATTTCGCAAGGATAAACCATAACGATAACCATTCAACAACATGGAAAATTATGTCATCTTTCATAATGATTCAAGTTGAGAAAAAAATGACATTTACCACGATTAATAATATTGTTTTAATAAACCAAATAACGATGAATACATGTCAAAAACAATGATTGTTATGAAAGATGCTGAGTTAATTTGAAATAATGGTGCAGAAAACACAGTATTTCTACCTTATGATATGGTAGTAGATCACACTATATATATTTTAGCACTCAATAATCATTTAAAATTTTGGGGTATCAATCTATTTAATATACAGTTTCAATCTGGTCATCCGTAATAAATACTTATCATAAATGCATTTATAAGTAATAAGTTAAAGGTTCGTCACTCAAAATTTTGTTTGTTATACATGTGTATGTATTGATTTTGAATAAGAGTGTTACTTTAAGTATCTTGTCTTTTCGGCTAGAAATGGTCAATTATTTCAAATATTTTTGAAACTATTTTGAATACATTATTATAAGTTCATTTGTAATCCATAGTTTTGCACAATGCGGGGAAGGCTAGCCTAATTTTAGGCCTAAATTGCTAAATGCAAGTGTTTGTTCATGATAAGTGGTCAACGTTATATTTTGTCCAATTAGAAGGCTTATGTTTACCTGAACATTTAATTTAAAAAATCAGCTGTCAGCAGTTATTGATTTTAATCAGGTGATGCGGTAAATATAAATAGTGACTGACCCCATTTGAGGGAACATGTAGTTTACACAATATAAAATAGACCACTAAAAAAGAATGTTGGTTTGAAAATCATTACAAATTATCTAAAACAACTTAATACATGCATGGTCGAATTTCGAAACAGAAACACGTGCCAACATGAACCCTTTGTGTGAGACCGACCCTTCAACGGCAAGTACACTTTTACTGATTAAATATTTGGCAATTACAGTAATTTATCAAAACAGTTATTTTTCATATTGAATCAATCTTTGAAAAACCTCAATATTTATATGAAAAACTACAGAAACAATCATTGAAGTAGAAAGTTTCAACAGACACCCGTTTAATTGCACAGAAATGTTTGAGAATGATAAATCATAAATCTTTTCTCTTTACATTTGATTTTCTTACATAAAACATTTATTAAATGCAACTTTGATAGTTATACATCACTTTTAAACACATCATAATAACAAATATCAAAAATAATATATTAATATTGAATCAAACCTGAAAAGGTGGTCTATAAAGAAAAGGAATTTACAATAATAAGGTATGAAACCAATGTATAATTATTGAAAACAAAATATATACATGTATTTAAATGTATATGAACAACACAATGTAATTGCAACATGAACGTATATATCTTCTGTATAATATAAATACTTTAAAAAAGGAAATATTTGAATCCCTGACAAACACTCAAATACTAACATCAAAAATATTTATCAAAAATATTAATCAGAAAAATAGCTTCAATTGTTTAGCTAAGTTTCCTCATGCGCTTGTATAGTATTTAACTGAAATTTTGGATTTGAAATATCCCTAACACACTTACAAGGCCTGTAAAAAGGAGAAACACATCATCTCAAAAACACAACAGTTATTTAACACAATTTATGTGGTACTAAAATGAATGCTATTTGTGAAAAATAAAATTGACAATGGCAGTCACAGGATACTGTCAAATGACTCCGATTTTGTCTTGTCTGATGAGAACCAAATGGCTTATAATTGTAATCTTGACCTTTAGGGTGAGCGCTTGAATGATACGGGCAACAGTTACACACAAATGATGTGGGAAACACAGGTCCCCATGCTGATGTATATTAATCTGGAGTTTGATGTAATTCAAATAAGTAAAAATGTATGCTATAAAGTATTTCTGTACACAACATTCCATACATTTGTTAAAACTTCCTCTTACATCACTAGTTTATTCAAAAGTCATTTAAAACATCAAAAAGGTATTTTCATGTTATGTTTTTTTCCCATGCATTAGCATGCTTCAATTTACTTGACTGATATTTTAGTAAACAATTAATGCTGATGTGTCCAACCATCCTCCTTGTAGTCTGTCATCTAAACGGTAAAACCACTGGTATATTTCAGTGTTCGTGTGTTTCTGTTAATTACAGGCTAGGCGTTTGTGTAGTAGGCACACAGGATTAGAGTAAGATACACCAGGGGGACTCGGAATCCGTTATTTCCTGACATTTCTCCCCTTGTGAAGCCCGCTGGATTTCCTTAATAATCTGAAAATAAAGAATATATATCTATAATTAAGGTTAATAGTTATTACTTCAATTCAACTATTTTCTAGCATTTTTCCTATTGGGCAGCCCTCTGGATTTAATTTATTATCTGAAAGTAAAGACAAATGACTGATTATGGTTAATGCTCCTGACTTTGCATCAACTATTTCCTGGCATCTCTCCCCTTGGGCAGCCCTATGAATTTATTTTATTATCTGAAAATTAAGATCAAATGACTGATTATGGTTAATACCTCTGACTTTGCATCAACTATTTCCTGGCATTTCTCCCCTTGGGCAGCCCTCTGAATTTTTTTTATTATCAGAATATTAAGATCAAATGACTGATTATGGTTAATACCTCTGACTTTGCATCAACTATTTCCTGGCATTTCTCCCCTTGGGCAGCCCTATGAAATTATTTTATTATCTGAAAATTAAGATCAAATGACTGATTATGGTTAATACCTCTGACTTTGCATCAACTATTTCCTGGCATTTCTTCCCTTGGGCAGCCCTCTGAATTGCTTTTATTATCAGAAAATTAAGATCAAATGACTGATTATGGTTAATACTCCTGACTTTGAATCAACTATTTCCTGGCATGTCTCCCATTTTGCTGCTCTCTGGACTCCCCTTATTATCCAAAAATATAAAACACATATCACTTATTATGCTGTATACTCCTGACTTTGAATCTGTAATTTCCAGACATTTCCAAATATAGAAACCAACTTCAACTCAACCCTTTGGGATGCCTTCATGATCTAAAATTAAATAATACACTTCACTATTTGTGATTATTACCATTGACTTCCAATTATACACTATTTGGCAGGGGTTTGGGCCCTTGTGTTGTTGTTCTTAGTATCCTAAATAACAAGAAAATACATAACAGGTACCACTGAACACTGAAGTTGGTTTATACCCAGATGACTTTAATTTGATGGCATTTTCTATTGCTTGGCTATTTGTTGAATAACTATACAAACAGAGAGTATACATGTTATCCTGGCTTGTAAGCTCAGTAAATAGAGTGTTATTTGTATTACTAAATGCAAATTCCCAGTGTATTATTGCATAATTAAATTAAGATTCCTTGAAGTAAAGTTTTTAGGTTTAACTGCTAATTTGATATTAGTATGTGATCTACTTGCAGCGTTGTTAAATGTGAACATTTTTGACATTGTAAACCATCCATATGCATATTTGGTTGTTTTCGAAGGAAAATGCCTGAGGAGTTCTGTCAGCTGACTTGAAAGCTTTGAGTGTGTGGTCTGTTGATGGTGTTTATACATTCAGTTTATCTGAGCTTGTCCCTGAAGTTTTCATTGATGACTGAACATAACTATTTCTGTTTATTCTATATCTGTGAGATTTTATTATTATTATTATAATTATTTTTATTATTTATGAACTTTGGGGAACCCATATGTCTTTAGTTTTGAGAACACCAGCTGTCCATTAATTGAGACCTCAAATGACTCTGAAAACATAAACAAATCATTTTTTGAATTTCTCAAGTGTGTTTTGCAGCTAAAACATTAACTAAGTTGTTAATTACAAGATACAATTCAAAAATGGTTTTATTGAGTAACTATTTAAAAAATATATGCTAGTATGGTCCAATGAATGACATATTACATGAAACTGTTAAACAATGCTCAAAGACACTTACGGTTTCTCCCGACATCTCCAACCACCTCGGTTTCTGGCAACTCTGAGAGGATGTCCTCCATCAGACGCCTAAACCGAGGGAAGTGACCTCAGCTTCCACTGAAAAAACAAACAATACAGCCTTTAATATTTTAAGTGTTTCAGGCTTGTGCTTTTTAGACAACAAGCTTATCTAACATCTTACAAGCTTATCTTTCAATATTAAGTGTAAGTAAGAATGTATGCCTGAACCCTATACGCAATCAATACCATGTTGCTATAAAAGCTAGCTTAACAGCAAGACTGTTTAAACTGCAATATATATATATATATATATATATATATATATATATATATATATATATATATATATATATATATATATATCTACTTAGGGCATTAAGGAGACCGTATATTTTTTACGGCATTAAGGAGACAATTTGTATATTGTTTGTTTTATACTTTATTTTGCTTTTTTGTTAATAATTTAGTATTGAAATGATCATTTATTATGAGTACAAAATTTAGGCTTCTTAAATTAATTAACAAAAAATATACGTAATTTGCGGTCTCCTTAATAATTTGTAAGTATGTTGCAGGTTTTAAGGGGACAGGTATATATGTAGAAGGGTTTATGGAGACCAGTGTATATATAATATTATTTTTGAGGCATTAAGGGGACCATCCATATTTTAGGGCATTAGGGGGACAAATTATATATATCTTACTTTTGACAGTGAAGGCTCCCGTAACCTTAAGAGACAACTTGGTAATAGTATTTTTTATAATTGTGTATAATAAATCCACAAACAATGACCAGTCGAAACGGGAGGACTGCAAATGTCATAGGATATTCATCGGAAATCTTTTACAGACCATCTCATTCATTAAATGCAAGTCAGATTCAGTCACTTGGTCTCTGTACCGTTTGATAAACAAAATATATAATGACCAGGGTTGGATCCAGGAATTCTCGTTAGAAGGGGGCGTTACTTAGGGGCGTTTGCAGGAGGATTGAGGGTTACTCAATCAAGAATTTTTTAACACTTTGTAGTCGGAAATGATGCATTATGTGTATATTTTATTATTTTCTTCTCATATATTGACACAAAAAGTAAACTTGGACGATTTTAGAGGGAGCGCACGCCAACTGCACCCCCTCCCCAATCCGCTAGTGAATGGTGACTTAATATTTGATATATTATGGTAACTTTCAGTTGAATTATATAGAAACTGTAAATGCTAAATACAAGTTCTGTGCTTGTAAAAACAATACAAGTTTCGTATGCATACGAATGTGTCTGTTAACGCTTGAACAGTTAGCTCATGATTAAAGAACATTGTTCATTGGGTTCATTGTGACCCATGGAAGATTTTTTTTATTAAATTCCAACTTCCCCTTAAATTTTACTTGCCTAAAACTTTAACCTAAGTCAATCAGGGGCCATAACTTGTATTAAAGATATGGAGTATGTAACCTCATTGGCTGATGGTCCTGAACAATTGTGTGAAGTATTAAGTCAATTGAATGAAGGGTATATAACGTCTTAACCAATAGGCTACGGAGACGGTTTTAATGCATGTACTCAATTGCAGATTCAAGGGGGGTTGGGGGGGATCGGTCCCAGCGCGCGCCGTCCCCTACCCCTTTGAATCGTCCGTTTATAATATGTTCTCAGTCAATATCGGGAAAAATACAATATTAAGATAAAAATGCACTATTTCGGACTATAAATTAGGGGGTCTAACCCCCACCCCGGTCTAACATTATAAGCCATTCAATTTCTGTTCTGAGGGAGGGACGGATGTGGAACGATTAAGCCCATGAGTTTCACGTACCCCTTCTTAAGTCAATTCCTGGATCTGCCACTGATATCTGTAATCAGATTTGTTGTTTCATAATGATATAGTTCCTTTAAACAGTTTAAACCTTTTATGACATCAACATAAACAGACGCATGTTCAGTAAAAATACTCTGTATACAACGTTCTCGTACTCCAGAGCGATGATGCTATGCATTATATTTATCACCATCTGACTGACTGAGTAACTGCCAAAACTTTTCCGTTTAAAGAGACTCTCTCATGTTTTTACACCAAACATATTTTTCTCGTAATGCATCTGAAAACACTTACATGTATATTTATTTTACTCCTTGGTACTGAAATTGCAGAAATAATAGTAACCAGGTTGATTTTCTTTTATACTTCAATTGCATTTTTAAAAAACGATTGAAGTATTAAAAATGAATCTTGTTCAAGTTGGGAGCAAGCACATAGGGGTGCAGATAACACATAGAATAAAAAACGGATCGCTTATCCACTCGCCCACAGGGACTCATACTAAGGTGTTGAATATTTTAACCTTAATGGAAGTTATTGGTTTATCATGTGATTATGTCAATCAACTGATTGTGCAACAGCCTTTTGTTGAATCGGGTTAGTAACGCATTTCCAAATATTGGACTTCAAAGACTATATGTTAGCACATATCAACATTTATTGAAGGGTTTCAGCCATCAATAGCTTAGCTTTAACACTTCGTTTGATACGCCATACTTTATTTCGTAATAACAATCTATGAAATCCAAGTAAAAGATGCATTTTTAAAACCCTTAACGCTTCGCTTATATTCACTCAAAAACTCATATTCGAAAGATTTAAAAAAAGTATGTCATCATCATATCCTCTTTAGCGGCTGAGGAAGCCGGTCCAAACCATTCACATACTTTCCGAGTTTCTTAATACGAGGGTATAGCCAGAAGTTCGTGGAATTGCTTAATACAATCAACACATTTTAATATTTTTCAACGAACGTCAGCTCGCTATAAAATCTATTTCAGCTGTAAATGACATATAAAACTTCAAACTGATACATAAAATATAAAGGAAACTACAGCTTTTTCATTAACATGAGATCAGTATAGCCCGCGCAGTTCAAACGTCAGAATCTGACGTCAACGTCATAACTTATCAAAGTAAGAGCCGTTCGCCGCAATACAACGTCGATGTCTCGCTACCCACTGCGGTAAATGTCACTGAACCACTCTGACTTGTAAGAATACAGGCGTGTCTGAGCTTCACTATGTAGTGCCTGAAAGTCATTGAAGCGTTTACCTTTAGTTCACATTTAAGTTTCGGAAATAGGGCAAAATCGCATGGTGGTAGGTCTGGCGAATAAGGGGGGTGGGGAAGGATCTCCGCTTCAAGCTGGAGTGTCGCGGTAGTCTGTGCCTCCTCCGATCTATGCGCTGATGCATTTTCCTGGTGAAGAATCCACCCATCATTCAAAGCCTGTGGTCTCTTAAATGCCATCGCCCTCTACAAGTCACGCCTCAAAACCTTAAATGGAGAACATAACTGAGGCTTATAACATTTGTCGCGTATTGCGTACTTCATCAAATATTATAATTAAAACTAACACTTATTCAATCCCATATTTTTAATCATAAACTTTTTAAAACATTGTTTTATGCAGATTTTATCAAGTCCTAAATATTGATAAAATGAATTTTGTTTTATATCACTACCTTCGAGTAGGAAGCAACCGTCACAGATTGGCTCTGCGGAACTGCATGGAGTAGGATAACACCGTGCACATCAAAGAAGACAATGAACATATACTTTCCTATCGAGCAGGATGGTCGTGCCTTCTTCGGAGGCGGGGAACCGGTAGTCTTCCATTGACTGCTTTGCTGTTTTGTCTCAGGGTCGTAATAAAACAGTCAGGTTTCATCGCAAGTGACTATCTTCTCAAGAAAACGGTTTCCTTCCTTTTAGTACCGAGCTAAGAATCGGCGTGATTCCCGTACCCTTTTGCTCATCTCATCTTCTGTCAGCAGCCGTGGAACCCAACGCGCACTCACTCGACTCATTTTCAAACTGTCTTTCATTATCCTCCGTACCGACCCATAACTCATGTCCAACATCTTGCATATTTCAGAAAGAGTGACTCGACGATCAGCGTCAACGATGTTTTTCACGGCCTCGACGTCACACTCCGTAGTTTGTGAAACCGGTCGCCCAGACCTCACGTCGTCACAAATGCTTTCCCGCCCCTCACTGAACCGCTTGTGCCGCTTGTAAACGAGCATTCGCTTCACTTGAGTTTCACTCGATGCTTCATTCATCAGTTTAAGTGTTTGCGATGTAGTTTTCCCTAGGTTCACACAGAACTGTATCACTGCCCGTTTTATCAATCTGTCTTCTGGCGTCATTTTAAACAAAATTTAACTATACCGTTCAAGCTAAAATGTTTCCTTTGAAATAAACAAACAAACGCACTGACTTAAAACTTCACTTCATCACACGTTATTAACGTCACGTCAAATGTGCAAACCTTCGCGCCGTTTTATTGGTTTCAATGTGAGTGGTCAACAAAACAAGATATTGTCATGGGTTATTTTAGCAACTGCGGAGGAATGCGCGACCACCTGTTTCCATAGTGATCACTACGTTGTCGTTATAACATGCTTTACGATGAAACTCGCATTCTTAATTTCAAATTACCTGATTATTATTGTATGAAAGTTTAAAAGATATGCTGCATATTGTTTTCATTTTATCAAGCTTTTCCACGAACTTCTGGCTATGCCCTCGTATATAAATCTCTTATAAATTTGCCAAATAAAATTCAACATGGGTAAACAATTATAAAAATAACGTATTTTATGTATTGCAACATATTTATAAAAAATAGTCACTTGAATCAAATGAACATTTTCAATGTACTTTCTTTCTCGCGGAAAGTGGACATTTCATCTTACTCCAACAAGTGTGGGGTATGGTTGATTCTCTTCGTGACTGAAATCAACTTTTTTAAACACTTGGTGCATTTCAAATGTAGTCCATATAAACAATCCCTTCAGATACTTTGACGATTGCATTTCCATGGGAGATCACTGCGTAGGATAAACATACAAGTGTTGTTTAGCCACACTATGATTTCAATTATGTCAGGGGCGTAGCTACCCCTCTATTCATGTGGATTCATAAATGTGCTGGGGGGTTCGGGGCAAACTTGACAATTTTGGAAACCATGGTGCAATCTTGTGCTTTCTGGGCGTTCCGATGTGCATAATTTAGTACTGGAAAATAACCAGTTTTAGATTCATGTAGTCAAGTTCGCATACTGCAACTTTGGTTGATTTTTTTGTCAGAATCATGTGGATTCAGCCGCGTATTCACATATAGGCGGCTACACGCCTGTATTTTGTGCATATGCATGTATAATTTGGTTTAAATGATGCATCCTTAATATAACACATCCTTGCTGCTACACCAATAGAAACTTCATGGGATGTTAATAGTAAAAGAATTAGCACTGACGTTCCCATTTTTGTCTGGGTCATTTAAACAATAGAAAACAACTTACAAGATAAACAAATTTGTTTTGACTTCTTTAATGAATTACATAAAAACATTGTACAAAGATATCATGACACTTTTAAACAATAAGTATGGTTGTCAATTAAACAGTATGCTAGCTTTAAAGATTTAGGCAAAGATTGGAATTTTACAGCGGTTTTAAAAGGTGTATTTAAAGCTGCAATCTCACCGATTGATCGTTTACCGGTACTCTTTTATTGTTTGTCTATAAATGGACAATTTTTTTGCATAAATGTCTAGACCCAATTTTAAGTGATATAAGACTGCTGAAAAAAGATCAGATTGCAGTTTATCATATTTATGTTAAAAAAAAAATGTTTTATGGCTAAAAGCATTACGAACAATTTAATGTAAATGAAATTTTCGGCAGTTTTACCAAACATTTCTGATTGGTTCTATTGTGAATGATCTAATATGACTTAATTAAAGGAATGATAACCAAATCAGCAGATTTTGAGACAATTTTGTGTCTTAACTGACAATCTGTAAGAGTGCAGCTTTACGTGTTGATCTAAAGCTTCATATACACATTGTTATATTGTCAATAACTGTTTAAAAGGTCTCATGTACTAAATAAGATAATAATTTTCATACAATATCTAAAATTGATCAAAATAAATAAAGTACCATTATACCTATTTCTTAATAGTGCCGTTTCTCATCTGACAATACCATTCAAAGCCATCATTTCAACTATGAATTTATTTTTAACTTTCAAACTTTTCTATAGCATATGCAACAAAATATACCAAAAATACAAGCCATGAACAATATGATTGTTCAACTTGCATTATCTTTGACCTTTTGATATGACCATTTTCCAGTTTTGTCTATTTGTAAGTTATGCCCTAAGGAATAAAGTATGACTCTATCATACAGTATGAATCATAAAAAAGCAATAAAATCACTAAAAATATGCCCCAACCCCTGTAATTTCTAATACAGTAGTAAAATCAAGAAATTAAAAATTTAGAGCTGCACTCCCACAGATATACCGTTTTCACAACTTTTTTTTTTGTTTTGGAATGAGCAATTTTTTTGCGTAATTATCTGCAAACCAATGATAAAAGATTGCTGACAAAAGATCAGATCACAGATTTCATATTTCCGTTCGAAAATTAATGTTACTAACGGTTTAAGAAAAGTGCATAAAACATCAATGTTTTAACTTAAATAGAAAAATCTGCCATTTATTTTTTCGCAAAAATTGGATGGTTCCAATCCAAGACATAAAATGAGAAAAGTTGTCAAAACTTCCAAAATGTGAGAGTGCAGCTTTAACGTTTGAAAGTAACTCTGTTTGCCTCGTGCCCCTTAACAGGGTTTAATTATGTTATATGCCCAGTGGGTTTGTCCCTGTATATTTGATTGTATGATTGCAGTAATGGATACTGGTCTAATTATCTTCTGACAATTTTTCACCAATTTTAAAGAAACAGAAAACACATATTAAGCTCATATAACCCTGTACAATTTAATCTCATTCATTAGGTTGAGAAAAATTCCCTAAAAATATTAATTGTGGAAACATATCTTATTTCAATACATACAGGAAATGGCGACATCATTTACCCTTTAGTATGAAAAATGAAGTTTCCTGATATTTGAATAGCGGTTCTTTATTTAAGCATCTCAATTCATTCAACATACACATAGTATGTATCAAGTTTCAAAGAAAACCAAATCATTGTAACGATTGTTTTCAAAGCAAATAGATTCACACTCTTGACAAACTTCTTTTCCTAGTTTCAACTTTTGAGACTTTTTGATGAGCCTGCACCTTCCCCCTCTTATGCAGTGGCTTCAAGCAATAAAGCTACCAGCTCAAGTTGCACAACTGGTGAATAAGACTGCTGATGGTCGACAAACTGCACACTTGATGCCATGATAAATCATGTCCATCGACTTCCAGAATGAAGAAATGACACAGCACAGAATTGATTTCAATTGGACCTCTCTGTACTTTCATCCCCTTGTTGTCGTCAAAGACTATATCTAAGTGTGCAGTGCGGGATCTTGAGAAGCTTTCTGCTCCTCTGATGAAGTAAGTTGGGCAGAGTGTGAAACTCCAGTCTGTTCATATGCCTGGACACCTGTGATCTATGTCTTCTAGTGTGTGCCCAACTATCACCTGAATTTTTTTAAGAGGAAGTTAGTGCTTGATTACAGGTCAATGTGACAAAACAAGGTCTTTCATTTATGCCACCAAGAACTAGAATTCCAAGTTTCATAACTCGTATGATAACTCAAAGCAATTGAGCAGAAACTGTTTGGTAATTAATTTTAAGTCACTGCTTCCACTTATACTATCAGTAATATTGAACGTGAACCGACTGACCCAAATGCTATTCTAAATAATTTTTATGTGCAGAAACCTTAATCCTATTGACACAAAAGTAATCCAATTGTATGTCTTCACAAAACATTCTACAACAATTTTTGTCAATTTAACTCAAAGATTGATTATTGTTTTTTTGTCAGACAAACACAGAGATGGCCCTATATCGCTCACCTGATTTGAGAAAGGATTCTAACTTAGTTATTGTTTGGACACTAACTGGACACTTTTGGTCTGACTTTATAATGCAGCTGGTGAAAATATTAAAAGTCCCTAAATAATGGGCTTACAAAAACATGAAACATGTATTTGTTTAAAAATTACAAAGGGCCATATCTCTTACAATATTTAAGTTTGTATTGAGCAGAATAAAAGGCTTTGCCTAAATTACAAACTTAAAACTATATTTACAAGTAAAACAAAAACATCTACAAATATGTTTTTTGTATCTGGTTTTTGAGAGAGAATGATCAGAAGAAAACATCACACATTCACAATCATATTAAAAAATAATTTAGTTTTTTTTTAAATTATATTCTATTTCAAAAACACTGCAAAAGACAAGACACTTACGTTTCAATTTCTTGATTTAATACATTGATGATTATCAATTCAGATTATTCTTATGAAGCGAGATGGGTCTTACACTCTAACCAGTGCAACTTGCATGTTCTTAGTTGCTCAGTTATTACCTTTCTTAAAATTCTCCTCTTGATCTGAGCCACGCCAAAATGATGGGAGATGCTTTAATTGTCTTTTCCATCGGAATATATAGCACCTCTGTGTTTCTGTTTGTCTCCTGAAATAGTAAAAGTTTATTAATAATAATCACAATAATAATAATCAGTGATTTTTACTGAAATTATTTTCACCGATTGTGCCTTGCACATTGGGGAACAATATTGACTTCTGAGGAGAAGATTTTTCCATATAGACATATAGCAAAAAGTAGCTCCGCACCCTGGAGCAATATTTTTTATCAATTAATATCCAGTGAAGAACATTCATACAGGGTATTGAAACATTTTTTTGCTTCAAATGAAGACTTTTAAAAAAGATAACTTAACTAGCTCTTCATCATATTAAATAAAAATTAACACAGTCTATGCCGCACACGGAGCCCTGCATTTGATCTTTTACCAAAGTTTGATTGAGAGTTTAGTTTCACATTGACAAGTCTTTACAGGTCTATTAAAGCTGCACTCTCACAGATTGAACATTTTGAAAAAGGTTATATTTTTTATCTTGGAATGAACCAATGTATGCGAAAATGATGACAAAAAAATGTCTTTGAATTCCTGTCAAACATGTCCGAACCAAATTCAAACTATGGATAATCACTGTCATTCACGATGAAATTCAGCACTTCTTGCCCAGTATATATACCCTTACTTTAAGTAAAAGGCAAATTAAAACAAACACATTTGTCCGAAATTTAATCAAACTTTAAATGGCAGTAGGATTGTCATTTGTTCACGTAATTTTCAAGAATCAGGAAGTGGGGAACATTATAAAGCCATTTAACGATACAAACAAGACGATTTTCTATTGAATGTACAATAGTAGTACCAGGGTAATATGCAAATAGTTATTATCTCAAGAAAAGGACATCAAGACCAGTTCATTTACCAGTAGCATCTGACAGTCAATAATGGTTAATTTCTATTTTATTGTTAGTTTAATCATTATCTGGCAGTGGTTGAAAATGTTAAGTGAGACCAGTTTTTTACCTGTTATTGAACAAACTGTTATGTTGGCAGGACTGTCCTCCTCAGCAATACAAAAAACAGCAATGACTGGCTGGCACTCTGTAAAATGGCGATTAAAACATAATTTGTCCAATTAAAACTGTCCCATTCTAAACAATCCATCAGCAATATATATAAATGAGCTGCGCCATGTGGAAATGTATCTTGGGAAGTTTCCAGTCCATGTAATGATGTCTTAAAGATGAGCAGAAGACATTACTTACTATGCAGTAAAAGTTATTACTTTAACAGTAAAGATATCTTTTTTTGAGAAAATTTATCAAAGTGAGCTCTTTTATGTCATGTGTCTAAGTCTTGTACCGTGACATCTATGTTACATATATAAATAATAAACAGGAATAAAATGAGGAGTTGTGTACACACTTATTCCTCCTTATGTACTGTGTAACTCAAGAAAAACAATCCATAATTCTAGTAAATCTCTAGAATTCCCTTACTTTTCTCGCTGTACAAAAATGAATGAGGAGTTGCAAACAAGCAGGGCCATAAAACTTTTGCTATTTAAACTGTATCGCAACAGCAATTTAAAGACAGTGATACTTATTGATGGAATAGGCGCTTAGACAGCTACATTTTCTGAGAAATGGAGATCAGACTAAATTCTCCAGAGATAATTTATAGATTTATTTGAAATAAAGAACATGATATAGTGATTGTGTTAAACTTGTTACTTATCCCTGATTTAACACAATCATTACCTTCAAAATGGTGATAAAATAAAAACAAATATACCTTATTAAACACTCTTTACTATCACATCTGTACCCCTCCCCCCCTTCTTACATACTTAAGTGACTGTTACCAAAGTAAAGAATGAAAGGTCCACAAGGCCAATTAAAAACCATGAACCGTGAGAATCCTGTTTACTAATTTGATTTTAAATCACCCAAAAGGCTTTCTACACATAATGGTTCCTTAATTTAAATCTAGTCTCCAAAGGTGTCACAGTTGTGATTTCATTGGAAGACTTGTGATACGTTATTTAAAAAAATGACGAAAGGAAAGCTTAAACGCAGAAGTCTGGCCGGGTATATGAGCCTGGAAATAAATACGCAAAAGCGCACCATGCTGCTAAGGAGTCTTATATAATTCCCGGCCCCAGTTCAGCTGGAGATGTTGATTCCACACGGCTGGAAAACCGGCCCGGTGCACCCAAGCTTCACCATCGGCAGTATCTGCAAGAGGAGGGTGTAAATCTGGGAAAACGCATTTATAATCAATTTGCGAAAGTTCTTATCCGTCATAAGTAGTGAACATGTATGTGGCTTATAGAACATCTGAAATTAAGTTTAATGAAGGAGACAAAGTTCGGTCTGGGATCTAAACCTGGATTTTGATGCTGAAATTGTAAGGGCCGAATTCAGAACATCCACTCTCACTCACACTCCAACCACATTCCCGTAAGGGACACTCAAATGATCACTTGAGTGGAATATGGGGAGTGACACTCAAGTGATCTGTTCGTATTCACACGCCTCGCTAACACTCCACTTCATCAAGTGAGCAATACAGTATATAATTATACACGTATGTTTACATGATCATATTGGATTACCTGTTTGACTATGGTGATGTTTACATTATACATTGTAAACATATGTTTATTTGAGATTTGAGTACCTTATTGTTAGTTATGGCAACAAACAAATGATAATAAGTGTTATTCTGAAACTGAAATTTACATTTTAAAACAATTGGTTAATAAAAATAAACGTTTTGGGTTTTAAATAACTGTTGCAAAATATGTTTAAATGCATGTGTGTTGTTGTCGTTGTTGTTGCTGTTTTAAATATGTAGCCGTTTTCCATTGTATCACGTAATTTAAATATCTATTCATATATAATCTTGCTTTTGTATTCTACATAAAGCAGTCTTGGGCGTTTGAAAATAATATAATATTATGGAAGTTGAAAAAATGGAAATTGAAAAAATAGCAGATGGATAGAATTAGCGAATGAATCTACTTCTTATGGGGAAATAACACCTCGGAGTGAAAAACAACTCAAGAAATGTAGGGGAAAATGGATGAAGATGACGATAATAATAATAATAATAATAATAATGATGATGCTGATGATGATATGGTGGTGTTGGTGTTGGTGGTGCTGCTGCTGGTGGTGGTGGTGGTGGTGCTGCTGCTGCTGATGATGAAAATGATAATAATAATAATAATAATAATAATAATAATAATAATAATAGTAATAGTAATCCAGCTGAATGTAGGCTGGAAAATACATATCAATTCCCTTACCACGCTATGAAATGGCCTAGCGGCATCAAGTTAGCGGTCTGGCGGCTTTCCGAGTTTCTTAATACGAGGGTATAGCCAGAAGTTCGTGGAATTGCTTAATACAATCAACACATTTTAATATTTTTCAACGAACGTCACCTCGCTATAAAATCTATTTCAGCTGTAAATGACATATAAAACTTCAAACTGATACATAAAATATAAAGGAAACTACAGCTTTTTCATTAACATGAGATCAGTATAGCCCGCGCAGTTCAAACGTCAGAATCTGACGTCAACGTCATAACTTATCAAAGTAAGAGTCGTTCGCCGCAATACAACGTCGATGTCTCGCTACCCACTGCGGTAAATGTCACTGAACCACTCTGACTTGTAAGAATACAGGCGTGTCTGAGCTTCACTATGTAGTGCCTGAAAGTCATTGAAGCGTTTACCTTTAGTTCACATTTAAGTTTCGGAAATAGGGCAAAATCGCATGGTGGTAGGTCTGGCGAATAAGGGGGGTGGGGAAGGATCTCCGCTTCAAGCTGGAGTGTCGCGGTAGTCTGTGCCTCCTCCGATCTATGCGCTGATGCATTTTCCTGGTGAAGAATCCACCCATCATTCAAAGCCTGTGGTCTCTTAAATGCCATCGCCCTCTACAAGTCACGCCTCAAAACCTTAAATGGAGAACATAACTGAGGCTTATAACATTTGTCGCGTATTGCGTACTTCATCAAATATTATAATTAAAACTAACACTTATTCAATCCCATATTTTTAATCATAAACTTTTTAAAACATTGTTTTATGCAGATTTTATCAAGTCCTAAATATTGATAAAAATGAATTTTGTTTTATATCACTACCTTCGAGTAGGAAGCAACCGTCACAGATTGGCTCTGCGGAACTGCATGGAGTAGGATAACACCGTGCACATCAAAGAAGACAATGAACATATACTTTCCTATCGAGCAGGATGGTCGTGCCTTCTTCGGAGGCGGGGAACCGGTAGTCTTCCATTGACTGCTTTGCTGTTTTGTCTCAGGGTCGTAATAAAACAGTCAGGTTTCATCGCAAGTGACTATCTTCTCAAGAAAACGGTTTCCTTCCTTTTAGTACCGAGCTAAGAATCGGCGTGATTCCCGTACCCTTTTGCTCATCTCATCTTCTGTCAGCAGCCGTGGAACCCAACGCGCACTCACTCGACTCATTTTCAAACTGTCTTTCATTATCCTCCGTACCGACCCATAACTCATGTCCAACATCTTGCATATTTCAGAAAGAGTGACTCGACGATCAGCGTCAACGATGTTTTTCACGGCCTCGACGTCACACTCCGTAGTTTGTGAAACCGGTCGCCCAGACCTCACGTCGTCACAAATGCTTTCCCGCCCCTCACTGAACCGCTTGTGCCGCTTGTAAACGAGCATTCGCTTCACTTGAGTTTCACTCGATGCTTCATTCATCAGTTTAAGTGTTTGCGATGTAGTTATCCCTAGGTTCACACAGAACTGTATCACTGCCCGTTTTATCCATCTGTCTTCTGGCGTCATTTTAAACAAAATTTAACTATACCGTTCAAGCTAAAATGTTTCCTTTGAAATAAACAAACAAACGCACTGACTTAAAACTTCACTTCATCACACGTTATTAACGTCACGTCAAATGTGCAAACCTTCGCGCCGTTTTATTGGTTTCAATGTGAGTGGTCAACAAAACAAGATATTGTCATGGGTTATTTTAGCAACTGCGGAGGAATGCGCGACCACCTGTTTCTTTAGTGATCACTACGTTGTCGTTATAACATGCTTTACGATGAAACTCGCATTCTTAATTTCAAATTACCTGATTATTATTGTATGAAAGTTTAAAAGATATGCTGCATATTGTTTTCATTTTATCAAGCTTTTCCACGAACTTCTGGCTATGCCCTCGTATATAAATCTCTTATAAATTTGCCAAATAAAATTCAACATGGGTAAACAATTATAAAAATAACGTATTTTATGTATTGCAACATATTTATAAAAAATAGTCACTTGAATCAAATGAACATGTTCAATGTACTTTCTTTCTCGCGGAAAGTGGACATTTCATCTTACTCCAACAAGTGTGGGGTATGGTTGATTTTCTTCGTGACTGAAATCAACTTTTTTAAACACTTGGTGCATTTCAAATGTAGTCCATTTAAACATCCCCTTCAGATACTTTGACGATTGCATTTCCATGGGAGATCACTGCGTAGGATAAACATACAAGTGTTGTTAAGCCACACTATGGTTTCAATTATGTCAGGGGCGTAGCTACCCCTCTATTCATGTGGATTCATAAATGTGATGGGGGGTTCGGGGCAAACTTGACAATTTTGGAAACCATGGTGCAATCTTGTGCCT
Organism: Mya arenaria; assembly: GCF_026914265.1. Taxonomy (NCBI): domain Eukaryota; kingdom Metazoa; phylum Mollusca; class Bivalvia; order Myida; family Myidae; genus Mya; species Mya arenaria. The sequence continues at coordinate 41,893,975 of NC_069136.1, forward strand.
TCTGGGCGTTCCGATGTGCATAATTTAGTACTGGAAAATAACCAGTTTTAGATTCATGTAGTCAAGTTCGCATACTGCAACTTTGGTTGATTTTTTTGTCAGAATCATGTGGATTCAGCCGCGTATTCACATATAGGCGGCTACACGCCTGTATTTTGTGCATATGCATGTATAATTTGGTTTAAATGATGCATCCTTAATATAACACTTCCTTGCTGCTACACCAATAGAAACTTCATGGGATGTTAATAGTAAAAGAATTAGCACTGACGTTCCCATTTTTGTCTGGGTCATTTAAATAATAGAAAACAACTTACAAGATAAACAAATTTGTTTTGACTTGTTTAATGAATTACATAAAAACATTGTACAAAGATATCATGACACTTTTAAACAATAAGTATGGTTGTCAATTAAACAGTATGCTAGCTTTAAAGATTTAGGCAAAGATTGGAATTTTACAGCGGTTTTAAAAGGTATATTTAAAGCTGCAATCTCACCGATTGATCGTTTACCGGTACTCTTTTACTGTTTGTCTATAAATGGACAATTTTTTTGCATAAATGTCTAGACCCAATTTTAAATGATATAAGACTGCTGAAAAAAGATCAGATTGCAGTTTATCATATTTATGTTAAAAAAAAAATGTTTTATGGCTAAAAGCATTACGAACAATTTAATGTAAATGAAATTTTCGGCAGTTTTACCAAACATTTCTGATTGGTTTTATTGTGAATGATCTAATATGACTTAATTAAAGGAATGATAACCAAATCAGCAGATTTTGAGACAATTTTGTGTCTTAACTGACAATCTGTAAGAGTGCAGCTTTACGTGTTGATCTAAAGCTTCATATACACATTGTTATATTGTCAATAACTGTTTAAAAGGTCTCATGTACTAAATAAGATAATAATTTTCATACAATATCTAAAATTGATCAAAATAAATAAAGTACCATTATACCTATTTCTTAATAGTGCCGTTTCTCATCTGACAATACCATTCAAAGCCATCATTTCAACTATGAATTTATTTTTAACTTTCAAACTTTTCTATAGCATATGCAACAAAATATACCAAAAATACAAGCCATAAACAATATGATTGTTCAACTTGCATTATCTTTGACCTTTTGATATGACCATTTTCCAGTTTTGTCTATTTGTAAGTTATGCCCTAAGGAATAAAGTATGACTGTATCATACAGTATGAATCATAAAAAAGCAATAAAATCACTAAAAATATGCCCCAACCCCTGTAATTTCTAATACAGTAGTAAAATCAAGAAATTAAAAATTTAGAGCTGCACTCCCACAGATATACCGTTTTCACAACTTTTTTTTTGTTTTGGAATGAGCAATTTTTTTGCGTTATTATCTGCAAACCAATGATAAAAGATTGCTGACAAAAGATCAGATCACAGATTTCATATTTCCGTTCGAAAATTAATGTTACTAACGGTTTAAGAAAAGTGCATAAAACATCAATGTTTTAACTTAAATAGAAAAATCTGCCATTTATTTTTTCGCAAAAATTGGATGGTTCCAATCCAAGACATAAAATGAGAAAAGTTGTCAAAACTTCCAAAATGTGAGAGTGCAGCTTTAACGTTTGAAAGTAACTCTGTTTGCCTCGTGCCCCTTAACAGGGTTTAATTATGTTATATGCCCAGTGGGTTTGTCCCTGTATATTTGATTGTATGATTGCAGTAATGGATACTGGTCTAATTATCTTCTGACAATTTTTCACCAATTTTAAAGAAACAGAAAACACATATAAAGCTCATATAACCCTGTACAATTTAATCTCATTCATTAGGTTGAGAAAAATTCCCTAAAAATATTAATTGTGGAAACATATCTTATTTAAATACATACAGGAAATGGCGACATCATTTACCCTTTAGTATGAAAAATGAAGTTTCCTGATATTTGAATAGCGGTTCTTTATTTAAGCATCTCAATTCATTCAACATACACATAGTATGTATCAAGTTTCAAAGGAAACCAAATCATTGTAACGATTGTTTTCAAAGCAAATAGATTCACACTCTTGACAAACTTCTTTTCCTAGTTTCAACTTTTGAGACTTTTTGATGAGCCTGCACCTTCCCCCTCTTATGCAGTGGCTTCAAGCAATAAAGCTACCAGCTCAAGTTGCACAACTGGTGAATAAGACTGCTGATGGTCGACAAACTGCACACTTGATGCCATGATAAATCATGTCCATCGACTTCCAGAATGAAGAAATGACACAGCACAGAATTGATTTCAATTGGACCTCTCTGTACTTTCATCCCCTTGTTGTCGTCAAAGACTATATCTAAGTGTGCAGTGCGGGATCTTGAGAAGCTTTCTGCTCCTCTGATGAAGTAAGTTGGGCAGAGTGTGAAACTCCAGTCTGTTCATATGCCTGGACACCTGTGATCTATGTCTTCTAGTGTGTGCCCAACTATCACCTGAATTTTTTTAAGAGGAAGTTAGTGCTTGATTACAGGTCAATGTGACAAAACAAGGTCTTTCATTTATGCCACCAAGAACTAGAATTCCAAGTTTCATAACTCGTATGATAACTCAAAGCAATTGAGCAGAAACTGTTTGGTAATTAATTTTAAGTCACTGCTTCCACTTATACTATCAGTAATATTGAACGTGAACCGACTGACCCAAATGCTATTCTAAATAATTTTTATGTGCAGATACCTTAATCCTATTGACACAAAAGCAATCCAATTGTATGTCTTCACAAAACATTCTACAACAATATTTGTCAATTTAACTCAAAGATTGATTATTGTTTTTTTGTCAGACAAACACAGAGATGGCCCTATATCGCTCACCTGATTTGAGAAAGGATTCTAACTTAGTTATTGTTTGGACACTAACTGGACACTTTTGGTCTGACTTTATAATGCAGCTGGTGAAAATATTAAAAGTCCCTAAATAATGGGCTTACAAAAACATGAAAAAAATGTATTTGTTTAAAAATTACAAAGGGCCATATCTCTTACAATATTTAAGTTTGTATTGAGCAGAATAAAAGGCTTTGCCTAAATTACAAACTTAAAACTATATTTACAAGTAAAACAAAAACATCTACAAATATGTTTTTTGTATCTGGTTTTTGAGAGAGAATGATCAGAAGAAAACATCACACATTCACAATCATATTAAAAAATACTTTAGTTTTTTTTTAAATTATATTCTATTTCAAAAACACTGCAAAAGACAAGACACTTACGTTTCAATTTCTTGATTTAATACATTGATGATTATCAATTCAGATTATTCTTATGAAGCGAGATGGGTCTTACACTCTAACCAGTGCAACTTGCATGTTCTTAGTTGCTCAGTTATTACCTTTCTTAAAATTCTCCTCTTGATCTGAGCCACGCCAAAATGATGGGAGATGCTTTAATTGTCTTTTCCATCGGAATATATAGCACCTCTGTGTTTCTGTTTGTCTCCTGAAATAGTAAAAGTTTATTAATAATAATCACAATAATAATAATCAGTGATTTTTACTGAAATTATTTTCACCGATTGTGCCTTGCACATTGGGGAACAATATTGACTTCTGAGGAGAAGATTTTTCCATATAGACATATAGCAAAAAGTAGCTCCGCACCCTGGAGCAATGTTTTTTATCAATTAATATCCAGTGAAGAACATTCATACAGGGTATTGAAACATTTTTTTGCTTCAAATGAAGACTTTTAAAAAAGATAACTTAACTAGCTCTTCATCATATTAAATAAAAATTAACACAGTCTATGCCGCACACGGAGCCCTGCATTTGATCTTTTACCAAAGTTTGATTGAGAGTTTAGTTTCACATTGACAAGTCTTTACAGGTCTATTAAAGCTGCACTCTCACAGATTGAACATTTTGAAAAAGGTTATATTTTTTATCTTGGAATGAACCAATGTATGCGAAAATGATGACAAAAAAATGTCTTTGAATTCCTGTCAAACATGTCCGAACCAAATTCAAACTATGGATAATCACTGTCATTCACGATGAAATTCAGCACTTCTTGCCCAGTATATATACCCTTACTTTAAGTAAAAGGCAAATTAAAACAAACACATTTGTCCGAAATTTAATCAAACTTTAAATGGCAGTAGGATTGTCATTTGTTCACGTAATTTTCAAGAATCAGGAAGTGGGGAACATTATAAAGCCATTTAACGATACAAACAAGACGATTTTCTATTGAATGTACAATAGTAGTACCAGGGTAATATGCAAATAGTTATTATCTCAAGAAAAGGACATCAAGACCAGTTCATTTACCAGTAGCATCTGACAGTCAATAATGGTTAATTTCTATTTTATTGTTAGTTTAATCATTATCTGGCAGTGGTTGAAAATGTTAAGTGAGACCAGTTTTTTACCTGTTATTGAACAAACTGTTATGTTGGCAGGACTGTCCTCCTCAGCAATACAAAAAACAGCAATGACTGGCTGGCACTCTGTAAAATGGCGATTAAAACATAATTTGTCCAATTAAAACTGTCCCATTCTAAACAATCCATCAGCAATATATATAAATGAGCTGCGCCATGTGGAAATGTATCTTGGGAAGTTTCCAGTCCATGTAATGATGTCTTAAAGATGAGCAGAAGACATTACTTACTATGCAGTAAAAGTTATTACTTTAACAGTAAAGATATCTTTTTTTGAGAAAATTTATCAAAGTGAGCTCTTTTATGTCATGTGTCTAAGTCTTGTACCGTGACATCTATGTTACATATATAAATAATAAACAGGAATAAAATGAGGAGTTGTGTACACACTTATTCCTCCTTATGTACTGTGTAACTCAAGAAAAACAATCCATAATTCTAGTAAATCTCTAGAATTCCCTTACTTTTCTCGCTGTACAAAAATGAATGAGGAGTTGCAAACAAGCAGGGCCATAAAACTTTTGCTATTTAAACTGTATCGCAACAGCAATTTAAAGACAGTGATACTTATTGATGGAATAGGCGCTTAGACAGCTACATTTTCTGAGAAATGGAGATCAGACTAAATTCTCCAGAGATAATTTATAGATTTATTTGAAATAAAGAACATGATACAGTGATTGTGTTAAACTTGTTACTTATCCCTGATTTAACACAATCATTACCTTCAAAATGGTGATAAAATAAAAACAAATATACCTTATTAAACACTCTTTACTATCACATCTGTACCCCTCCCCCCCTTCTTACATACTTAAGTGACTGTTACCAAAGTAAAGAATGAAAGGTCCACAAGGCCAATTAAAAACCATGAACCGTGAGAATCCTGTTTACTAATTTGATTTTAAATCACCCAAAAGGCTTTCTACACATAATGGTTCCTTAATTTAAATCTAGTCTCCAAAGGTGTCACAGTTGTGATTTCATTGGAAGACTTGTGATACGTTATTTAAAAAAATGACGAAAGGAAAGCTTAAACGCAGAAGTCTGGCCGGGTATATGAGCCTGGAAATAAATACGCAAAAGCGCACCATGCTGCTAAGGAGTCTTATATAATTCCCGGCCCCAGTTCAGCTGGAGATGTTGATTCCACACGGCTGGAAAACCGGCCCGGTGCACCCAAGCTTCACCATCGGCAGTATCTGCAAGAGGAGGGTGTAAATCTGGGAAAACGCATTTATAATCAATTTGCGAAAGTTCTTATCCGTCATAAGTAGTGAACATGTATGTGGCTTATAGAACATCTGAAATTAAGTTTAATGAAGGAGACAAAGTTCGGTCTGGGATCTAAACCTGGATTTTGATGCTGAAATTGTAAGGGCCGAATTCAGAACATCCACTCTCACTCACACTCCAACCACATTCCCGTAAGGGACACTCAAATGATCACTTGAGTGGAATATGGGGAGTGACACTCAAGTGATCTGTTCGTATTCACACGCCTCGCTAACACTCCACTTCATCAAGTGAGCAATACAGTATATAATTATACACGTATGTTTACATGATCATATTGGATTACCTGTTTGACTATGGTGATGTTTACATTATACATTGTAAACATATGTTTATTTGAGATTTGAGTACCTTATTGTTAGTTATGGCAACAAACAAATGATAATAAGTGTTATTCTGAAACTGAAATTTACATTTTAAAACAATTGGTTAATAAAAATAAACGTTTTGGGTTTTAAATAACTGTTGCAAAATATGTTTAAATGCATGTGTGTTGTTGTCGTTGTTGTTGCTGTTTTAAATATGTAGCCGTTTTCCATTGTATCACGTAATTTAAATATCTATTCATATATAATCTTGCTTTTGTATTCTACATAAAGCAGTCTTGGGCGTTTGAAAATAATATAATATTATGGAAGTTGAAAAAATGGAAGTTGAAAAAATAGCAGATGGATAGAATTAGCGAATGAATCTACTTCTTATGGGGAAATAACACCTCGGAGTGAAAAACAACTCAAGAAATGTAGGGGAAAATGGATGAAGATGACGATAATAATAATAATAATAATAATAATGATGATGTTGATGATGATATGGTGGTGTTGGTGTTGGTGGTGCTGCTGCTGGTGGTGGTGGTGGTGGTGCTGCTGCTGCTGATGATGAAAATGATAATAATAATAATAATAATAATAATAATAATAATAATAATAATAATAATAATAGTAATAGTAATCCAGCTGAATGTAGGCTGGAAAATACATATCAATTCCCTTACCACGCTATGAAATGGCCTAGCGGCATCAAGTTAGCGGTCTGGCGGCCTAGCCACTTCATGTGTGACTAGCGGCCTAAAATTGTTTCCTATTCCAAAGCATTTTATATGCGTTCTTTTCTAAAACAATGATAAATTAAATGTCCTTTTCATAAATCAACATCCTTTAGCGAATATCAGCATTTTCCCCCTTTTCCTGGGCTGCTGGATTGAGTTTTGGGGATTTTAAGGCCGCTAGGCCACCAGGCCACCAAGTTCACGCCGCAAGACCGCTCAAGCGTGATGTATTTTGCATAGGAAAACAATTATTTTAGCATTGTTTTAGAAGAAAACTCATATAAAAATGCTCTGAAGTAGAAAACAATTTAAGGCCGCTAATGTACGACTAAAAACATTAATTTATCATATTTCCCATTTAAATCATTGAACCTTGAAATAGATAACAAATTTAGGCCGTTATTCCGCCAACCTCACGCCGCTAGGCCGCTAACTTCACGTACCTTTAGCTGCCTGTCTTTGCAGCCATTGATGAATTGCAAACATCAACATTGCTGGGGGTTCAAGATCATTGCGAAACAAAACAAATATATGATAGGCGCATCCTTTTGAATTTGTTTTGTTTATAGATGGCCACGTTATTGAATGAACATGTACTTCAATGGATTATCCCGGTCTCTTAAATATTGTCTGGGAACGAGCATGTCCCTTATTTGTTCCAAATATTTGATATATTTCATCTTTTCTACTTGCCATGTACTTTTTTCACATACACTCATTCAATTCCTATTCACAACCAATCCTCGAGGGCGGTTCAAGTGGCCTAGCCGAGCACTCACAAATGTCCCACTCACGCAAAACACTTGAGTCTCACTCACACCTGTGAATACGGATATATCTTTCACTCGAAAATATCTCAACCGTTATGTGATTACAGAGGATTAACTCATTGAGTGTGAGTGAGAGTGATTGTTCTGAATTCGGCCCTATGTTTTGTTCAAATGAAGTATAAACTTACAGTGAGTACAGAGATATCTTGAAGTCCAGATTTATCGCTTACCTGAAGTTCGTAGGGCTACAATTGAGAGCTTTTCTGTAAATTGCAGGAACTGTCCCCATGAGCCTATTGTCTATAAGGGAATGGTGGCTTAGGTGATTGGTGGTACCACTCTGCATTTCTTATCCACACAAAACACAGTGTATCTGAAAATGACAGAGAATGGCCATGCACTTATGAAAGCTATGCTAGAAATACGCCATTATGAGTGAATCAGATGACATTTCCACAAAGAAATTGTGAGGCCTCCAATACAGAAGTACTGACATCAATGACGAAAACATATATATCTGTCATGGAGCTATGCTGGTTCTGTGGCGTCAAAACTACTTCAACTGGGCAATTCACTAGAAACATCTTTTCAGAAAAAAGAAACAACCAATACTGGGTAGCCTTTGTCACCCAGTGAACACCCAGAGCATCTAGTTACTTTGAGCATCTATTTACTTAGAAGTAGCCACATTAAGATCTCAAATTAACAAAAAAGTGTATCTGTAAGCTTTCAAAGACTGAACGAAGTGCAACTTTGAGGGGGGGGGGGGGCTGCGAGCAAATATTGTCAAGGGCAGAAATCTCGCAAAAGTTTGAAAAAGATTATGCAAAGCTCTAGCTTGATGATTTTGGCCCAATTTCAAATTGTTACTCAGTAACACGGCAGCGTAAATTTAATCTAACATCAATATAGTTACACAGGAAAATAAGAAATAGCTTTAAACTCTCTAACATTTATGGCAGAGTGTCTGATGACGGTCCAGTATGCCAACCAGGTCGGAGAATATGTGAAGCATGCACATACACACCTTTACAGCCCAACATTTGGTTATGGTTTCACAGTTATTCATTTACACAAACTCACAATCAATCAATCAATCAATCAATGCACACCCACCTGGAAAGGTACGACATCCTTTGGAAGAGATGAATCTTGCAGTCTGGTAGACGGTTGCTGACTTAACTTTATTGTCCCAAGAAGCAACTGCAATTAGATAAACATGTTGATGTTCGCACTAAAACAAAGCTTAGTATTGAGTAAAATTAAACATGCAGCCTGTTGGCTGGGGTAACATATCTAAATCCCCAAATGGATGATCTGATCCCAGCCAACAGATCAGCGAAACACGAATTGTATTGCGTGTCCAGGGGGGGTGGGTCCCAAGGATATCTTGACGCAACTTACCAAAGCCGCCTTGAGTTTTTGTTCACAAAGCCGGCACACACAGTTCATTCTCAGTTTGCATGTTGTTTACTGAAAAGTTTCAGCTTTCCATGACACTCGCAATAAACCTATCCATGAATTAAAACAAATTAACAAATAACTACCAGGTAATTATGGAAATATAAATGTCATTTTTTACTTGATTGATAAATACAACTTACATTGCAGTCAAACTGTATTGCAGTCAAACTGGATAAAATATCAGAAAAATGTGTCCTGTTCCAAAAAGTGTGTTTTGAAGTTGCAGACAATAGTCCAAAGACCAAGAATTTAAGTGTTTAGACAGGGGCAGGCAAATCTTAAAAAAATGTCAAAATTTTAAAATTTAAATAAAACTAAAATTGTACAAACCTTATATAAATCATGTGTACACTTGAAAATACATACAAGGATACAATGTACACATAATCAAACGCTACCTGAGAGAATCATTTTTTTTCAAGAACTACTTGAAGGGGTACTGTGACCCGCAAGCATTTCGTTGTGGGCGGACACCTTTAAACCTCTTTGCCGCACATTAATTAAACACATCTTATGTTTTGTCAGTGCCGGTTTTGATGACCAGTATAAATCTAAAAGCAGTTTTTCTGCCAATATTTACCCAAATGATTTGGATGAATGCTTAACAAGAAAGTGCAGTGTACACAATCAAATAAAGTATTTAGTGTTCCAGAAATAATGAGCAATCTGAAATCTGACCCCTTACATTCCTTAAATATTCACAAAGAGTTAAGTTCAAATTTAAGCAACAAAAATCACATTCAAGCAGAATAATTTCAAGCAAAAATGAGCAAGAAAATAGAAACCAACTGAATTGTATTTTCAAATGTTCCATCCGTGTTTGTTTGTTATCTTTTTATGATTCAAATGGTAAAAAAATGGTGCAAATGTGAGAAGCTCTGAAGAAGAAAAATGATATTTTAATAGAAATAGTGATGAAATCACTGAGATTATGTTTACTTAGCATCTAAAGCAACAGACCAACCAGACCTACCAGTATGCTAATCTATATTTAACTGCTAAATTTTAAAAACCCTAAACATACAGATAAGATCTGTGGCGCAGTTGTTTACATTGTGTGATTAAAATGCATATATTTTTGTTGGTGATTAGTTTAAATCCAAGATTTGTTTTCAGAAGATCAGCAATAATGTTTTTTCTTTGTCTCAATGAAAAATGTAATGTTCAAGTTCATAAGCGCTGTTTTATCTGAGAATTTCCCTTGGTGCGAACTGCTTACTGTGTCCAAGTTATCCAAGCTGGATCTAAGACATTACTACAATATGGGCAATTTGCTCTGCCATTTTTATAGATAATTGTGTATTCCAAAGGTATTATTTTGGTACATTGAACTCACAACAATATTTGAACTCCAGGCCCCAATTTCTCGAAACTTCTTAAGTCCCTTATAACAGGATTAAGCTAATCTCACTATTTTTGTTGTTCTATAAAATGTGTTATATTTACTTCTTCAATTTTTTTTAGAAACTATGTAGGATTAATCTGTATGTTTTCAGAATAAACCATTTTTCATTTATCAAAATCCAGTTTCAGTATGTATTTTGGCTAATTGAAATAAGCGACTTAAGCCTATTAAGCTTAAGAAGTTTCGAGAAATTGGGGGCTGACGATCAGCACCGCTGTCAGATTATCTAATCCAACCACTATGCCATTGCATGCTCTTTACTGAACGAAAGATAAATGAATACTCACAATTTTGAACAGTATTTTTTTGGTCACAGATAGCAACCTTTTAACACCACTTAAACCTGTCTTCCCTATTTGGCAAACAGAGAATTTTAAGAAAATTTGTTATCTGATGATCCTGTAAATTTTGTGTGGATAGACTAAATACTGTTCGAATTTAGCAAATCAAAACTAACATTTTGGGTTTATTCAGTGTAGACCCTAAAATATCAATTTTGATTTATAAGTATGTAAGTTTGTTCAAAAGCTCAGTACAGTTTACTTTACTTGTTATCCAATTTCTGTAAAAAAAGTTTACTAAACTTGACTATAAAATACTGTAGGGGGGTGTGTCGTAAAGTTAAGAAAAAATCCAAATAATGCAACAGTCAATTGCAGCATGGGCCCCCAAGGTCCTGCTAATAGCGGGGACTTTGACTTTCGGCCAGCCAATCCAAGGTAAAATTCCCGCTCTGCACAGACAAACAGCTGGTAAAAGCCCTGTCAGATGAATTATGGTCATTTCGTAACCGCTCATTGTTGGTCATTTCGTAACCATTGTGTTAGTCAATTCATAACCGTTAAGAAATCGAATGGTCATATCTTAACCGTTGACTCCTATAATTATGAGGAATTAATTTAATACCATTTGAATTTACAAAATAAGTTTACTGTAAGTATAAAACATAAAAAAACAACATAAACAAAGTTAAATCTAGTAGTTGTATTCCTTCTTTATTCCTAATAGTGTAGTGCGATTTGCCAATAAACTCTGAAACTATGACAAATAGAAACATTCAGACTAGCTATTTTTTATGTTGCAAAGGAAATATTATAAGTAGGCTGAATATTAAATGTAATAATTTTTTAATACATAGATGTTCTACCATTGAGAGGAATTGTGACCTTAAGCCAATATTTTTTAAATATATAGACCATATAACTTTAGAATTTCATTTTTTTTTAAATTACATAGAAGTATTGTAAAATGTAGTGAGTTTGCCGAATGAGAGTATGCGCTTTTTATATGCTTATTGTATTAAAAATGTGCCGATATGTTTAATTTTGTATCTTGTTATTGGAAATTAATACATTGGAAACTCACTAATCCGGACAAGGTCTGGACTGGGCAAAATTTCCGGTTTAGTGAGGATTCCGGTTTAGTGGGGATTCGATGTACGGAGTAAGTTTACTCAATATATTAACTGAGTTAACCTTTAAAGGCTTTTGTCCTCTAGGGACAGTTCAATTCTCTAGGGACGTTTAGACGGAGGTTGAGACATGATTAAAGCACTTGCAAAAGTGATAAGCATAATTAAACATTTCTGCGTTTTTATAACCATCTTTTTTCCAAGTCTTGAAATAAAACAACTCTCGTAATTTAATGCTTGTTTAGTATGTTTGATAGTTTAATTAAAGCACCGCTCTAATTTGATTCAATCATAGAAGTCTTTAGATAAAACAACCCTTCAAAATGATCACTAAAAAGCCGTTTCTATTTCTTTATTTTCTGCAACAAACGAATAAATGTTTTAATCAATTTTCTTTTCACAAGTTTGATTTTCGTTTGATTATCGCGCGACAGTCAATCCACAGCGCAATCATCATTATCAATTATCGTGTTAACACAACATCACAGGTGTAATATTTAACGACGTACCGGCTGTCAAAACAAAGTGACACGTGATTCGCGAATTCCTAATACACAGAATTATTTTGACATGTTTGAACAAAACGTCCGGTTTTGTGAGGTAAAATTACGTTGACAACTAACAAATTTTCTCGATTTTTTGTCCGGTATCCGGAATTCCGGGGTTCCGGTTTTGTAGGGATTTTTTTACATTGAAAATAGAAGGGGAAAACAGGGACTCTGATAAAATTCCAGTATCCCGAGGATTCCGGTTTTGTGGAGATCCGGTTTAGTGAGTTTCCACTGTACCATAACTAATAATTTTAGGCTGTTTTTTTGTCGAATTCGGATATAAAGTATGCAGAATAGGGATCAATTGAGAAAAGAACAGAACAAAATTTTGTTCGTTTTAAACAATTCAAACAAATATAGTCAATGAAATAGGTCAGGAATGATCATTTTATGTAAACGTAATTTTACTCAAAAATACATCGCGATCAGTCTTAAATTATTGTTTATAAGTAAGCAAAATGTAAGAAAATAATTAAAATATTTTGGCAGTATAACAAATCATTTTTAATTTAGCATGATATATATATCTAATAACTATTGAGTAACATAAATTATTGGCTTGTTACTAGAGAGAATTTGAGTAATGTCTCCCAATTGGTGTCTTGGTTGCTGTGCCATATACATCCAGGTTCGAACAATACACTTAACGAGGTGCTAAGTGTACTATTTATCACCTTGTTAAATGGTGGTTACCATATGAGCAATTGATGTCTAGACGGTTACGAATTGACTAACAAAATGGTTACGAAATAACCAAGATTCAGCAGTTACAAAATGGTAAGGTTACGAAATGACCAGATCCCCGTCAAATGCCCCTGGGGACATCCTAGGTTAGGCCCATTCCCAGTTTTCAGCGCAAAAACAATAACACCGCATTCACTCAGCACTGCCGGTCCACCTGGAACGTAAAAACATTGCCCATTTCCCCTGCTATCGCTGGTATAAACAAGACCTGCCTGGGGGCCATGGTTACAATTGACTGGTGCATAACTGATGCAGAATAAGGGAAATATTTTATTGTTGCATTTATTATCAAATATGAGAATTTAAGACACATGCAAAAAGCCACAATACGAAATGGTGATAGTGTTCGTTCTGTTCTGCTATTCAAAGGTGATGAGAATGACTAATGACATGACATTGACAAACAAAATGTAAGGCATTTGTATCATTTCGTCTTTTATTTATTAAAATCTGAGATGTTAAGGGAGCAAATCCCTTTTTAGATTGGAACATACCAAATAATAATAAGCGACGATGTAGTGGTAAACCAAGTTTGCTAGAAATCAATCGAGTTTCTCCAAAATACAAGCAAAAATTACATCGGATGTTGATACTAGTGATTTAGTTACCAAGTTACCATTCTCTTTCCGTAAGAGATGAACGCCATACTGCATAATTGCACGGAGATGGTACCACGGACATACCCGAAAATTTCCGTTATATTCCGGAAAGTTAAATTTCTGTATACTTGAAAATTTGGATGTTGATGGTACACGAAATATCGAATTTCCTTATTTCTGTTTTTTATGGAATGAAACTTCGGGATAATATACAATAGGCTTTAAATAAAGTAAAACAAATAAAAAATGCTTAGTATATAGCTATTTTTGACCAAAATTATGATTTTTTCCCTGGTCGCCTTAATAGCTATTTTTATGGATACACAAATATACACACACAAATGTTTAAGAATATTTTTTTTTAATATTAAAAGATAGTAAGATTTAAAACAATGAAATGATCTCGTAAATAAACATTCAAGCTTATAAACTTACTGTCAATGGATATTTTTATTGACATTTGATACATCAAATCTGGACTGAAAATATTAAGGAGACCAATTTTTGTCGCCTTAATCCAGCGGTCCCCGTAATGCCTAGATTAATATATATATGGTCACCTAAATATCTGTAGTAGATATATATATATATATATATATATATATATATATATATATATATATATATATATATATATATATATACAAAGACCTTTGTACTACATATATATATATATATATATATATATATATATATATATATATATATATATATATATATATATATATATATATATATATATATATATATCAATTGGACACATACTGAAATATCGAAAGCAAGTTTTGAAACTAAATTATATTGTTTTGCATACGCTTGAAGTTTGGTCCAAAAAGGAATATTCCATTACTTTGTGTATATCATCCTTTGACACAAAAAGGCAGGCACATGACTGTATATGTGGCTGTAGAAATGAATGCTTGCGAAATATAAGCGCGATCGCGATGTTTCGGTAGTGTTTATCTGCAAAGGTCAGAGTTAGATAATGTTAGTGATCGATACGGACTAACTTTCGACTGAGAAAATATGAAGAATGTGAACGTTATAACCACACTGAGAGCATGATCTCTGTTAGACCGTATAAAGCCTATACCGCACGAAGCTTACGGGTGAGTTGGATGCTTGACCTGTGAGCATTATGCTTGTGACAAGGTAAGCTTTGTGCGAAGAAAATGTATTAAAAAACTATTCAATCCACACTTAAATGATGATATTCTCCATAATATTTTCTTTACTGTGGTTTATAGAGATTAAGCAGTGGAATAAAATTGATATTTCACTGTTTCAAACATTAAAAATATCAATTTGATATGTGGCACATTTTCAACAACGCCATATCCAAAATAACGTTACGTGCGCTTGTTAATTGGAACGTGTAAATAATTCCAATCTAAGGCACATTATAAAATCAAATCAAATCAATATTTAATTTGTTTCTGTGAAAGATAGCAATATGTTTATGGCTACACCACTCGTGAAATACAAATTTTGGTGCTCGCTCGGTAAAATATATTATGATCTTACACTGAAACAAATAATTATCCTATATATATATATTGCTCAGTTGAAAGGTAAATATTCAAAACTTATTCAGGAAACCAACCCCTTTAAAATGATACAATTATTGTGTGGGACCATCATTATTATCATCATCATCGTCGTCTTTGACGTCATCATCATTATCATCATCATCATCATCATCATCATCATCATCATCATCATCATCAACAACAACAACAACAAGAACAACAACAACAATAACAACAACAACAACAGTATTTGCATAATTTTTACCCATTGTTGCTGTTTTGTTTTATTTTGCAAATGACTTGTACTAAAATGAATATAATCACTCAAATTCAGTGTTGTTTTATTTTCGAAGGTTACAGTCACCTTTCTTTCAAAAGAATAATAGAGTAAGATATGTAAGCAGTTTTATGATTATGTACAAACACTACTTACTGAACACCTTAAGATTTGTCACTTTCATAACTGGACTCTCACAGACTTCAAACTCACGACATCTGTGGCCTTTGATAAAACATCTTTCAAATATTGTAGCATCATACATTCATTTTATAGAAACGTTCTTACATTAGTTTTAGAGATGTCAAACAGCTACTTGCATATACTCCTTATAACAAAATGCTGTTGTTTTAAGATTAAACCCATTTGATTTTTGAAAGCGTTCGAAACGCTTTCGGCAAAGCTGAGCATTTGAGGCGCATGTTTTAATAATTTTTACTAACAGAGCTCTTGTTTGAACTTGTGATGATTTTTGTGTTTATTGTAAAGAGCATTTGATCAATGTTTGACCCTCCGGAACGTGATTGGGCACCTTTATCTTATATCAGTCCTTCAAATAGAAGTATTTCAATATTGAACCCTTTAAATGTGCAAAATGATAGATTAACTTAATATGGTTAAGGCGAAAAGCAATTCCAGTGTTATATTGAAGGGCTATTCTACCTGAAATTAACCTGGAGAAGAGCAGTTACAGTGATATATGTTGCGCTTTTCTTCCGAAAATGAACCTGTCGAAGAGCAGTTACAATGTAATATGTTGCGCTATTCTACCAAAAATGAACCTGCCGAAGAGCAGTTACAATGTAATATTTTGCGCTATTCTATCTGAAATGAACCTGTCGAAGATTAGTTACAATGTAATATGTTGCAATATTTTACCTGAAAGTTCACAGATTTACATACTACTATTTGTATTATACATTTTTTGATACTAATAAGACTGCTTTAATATGAAGAAAAAAAAGGCTATAATGCATCTCAACTGAACTCAACAGTTATTGCCATAATAAGCTTGAGCAGCAACTATCGCACTATACGCCCCTCCTCTTTTTGACACCAAGTTAAGTGACAGAGAGAACCCTCTTTATGCAGTTTTTGCCAATTCACGGGAGGCCATTTCTCTGGAGTGACAGACGCAACAAGGCTGGTTATCAAACCTGAGCGAATAATACACACTATGACCGAATTTGGTGACGATTAGACAAAGTTTTCTAAGGTTATTGATAGGACAAAAACGATTTCGAGCTTTTTTTGTAAGTAAAGGGTCATAACTCTCGAGTGATAAAACGATTTGGCTGGTTATTGAATTTGCCCGAGATATAACGCCAAATCACATTCTGACCAAACGTGGTTATGATTGGACAGAGGATTCTAAATTATATGATCAGACAAGACCGAATTTCTTTAATTAAAGGGTGATACCTCTTGAGATACCCAATCATTATGGCTGTTTTCCTCATTGTCCAGGATGTGATCTGCATACACACTCTGATCAAATTTGGTAATGATAAGACAAATGCTTCTGAAGTTATTGATCGGAAAAGACCGATTTTAGGCGATATCTATAATTAAAGGGCGATATATAACAGTTGTGGGACTAATGCGATATGACTGGTTATCGAACTTGTCCGATATATTATGCAGATTTGGTGATGATTGGACAAAGGCTTCTAAATGTATTGATCGAAAAAGACCGATTTTATGCAGTTCCTATAATTTATGGGCGACATAGAACTGTCGAGTGACTAAAGCAATACGGATAGTTATCGAATTTGTCCGAGATATTATGCCGATTCTGACCAACTTTGGTAATAATTAGACAAAGGCTTCTTAACAAATTGATCGAACAAAACACTGGACGCCGACCGCCGGCAGTTACGCGCGTACAGCGCATTTGAAGCAATAATGCGTCCCTTTTAATGAACTGGTGAATACAAACGAATTTTCTTCTAACATTTGCCGTTGGTTTTATGACTCAGCATGGCTTATATTTCGCCCTGTTTTTAAATCCATAATAATTAATAAACGTTTTGGTTCCATTTCCCTATTATTACTTTATTTAAATAAACCATAATGTACACGGGACATATTATGCCCAGCGAATATTTGCTTTGCAGCAGAATAAGTCACTAACTTAGTCATATATTTGTATTGGTGGAAAATCAACCTTCAAACTACGACAAAACATCGATTTAGGCTTGTAACTCGGAAACGTAGAGTATGGCAAATATTTAGAGCATGAATACAGTCGACTCTGTTATACAGAGACGTATTCATACAAATGGGCAAAACATTTAACTCGATCATACCATAACAAATCTAGGAAACAAAACGGTCAGCGCGGTCACAAATCGCTCACCAGAGTTTCATAGAATCGGACCAACGTAACAAAGATTCAGTTAATATCTAAGTCGATCATAATCGTTTACTGAAATGATATCATCTTTATTTTGCAACAAATCTCTTAGTGTTGAACTATAGCCAGTATTTAAAGAGAATAGCCGAGGAAATGAAAACTAAACTTATCGCCATTTTTATGCTGACAACAGAATATTTATATCACGAAATGAAACAGACACTAGATTTAGTACAAACAATGTCGTGCCAAATTATCGCAGTTCTATGTTGTTTATATTAAAGCAGGTCAATGGCATAACACAATACCCGACCCAGGTTCCTGTTTCATTTAAACTTTTAATTTTGATATTCGTGTATGTTAAAACCCTAAAAAAAGAAAATCAATATGATAGTATCTGCAGTGTTATCCTACAGATTAAAGATCTTTACAACCAATATCAAACGAGACGTTCATGACATGTGAGAACAATAAGACAAGGAAAATACAAAAATGACAGCGAAAACATTGTATTAAACAATGTATTCAATGCGAATGATACGTTTATGGATGATTTTTGACAAATACAATACAATTGATTCAAACACATTTTAGAATAACTAATATACTGATAAAAATTATTTCAGGTAGGTAATGGCAGCTTAAGGACGTACGTACATTGTACATCAAAAAACATTTCTTTATGGCAGAATATCAATGCTTAATTTTCGAAGTCATTTCAATTTCTTTTTATTAATTTGTATGCACTTTAAATGCAAATAAAGCAAAATCATCAAATAATATTGAGTACATGTTCTTTAATTGAGTCGTGGTAAGAAAAAGGTTGATGAACGAATACATTTACACGTAATTGAATGAAGCATTCCAAATAATCACATCGTACTCATATCTCGAATTCGTTTCCGGAAAGAGGTCAATTAAACAAAATATCATTAAAATAATTTCCTGACGTGGTTCACGTAACACTTATGTTTCGAACCATTTCACGCCATTGACTAGCATTATTACATTGTATTGTAAACTTTTGCTGAACAGTTTCCCTGTTCCGTGACAAGAATCTTTCTATGTTGCGGAAGGTAGTAGACAGAAAGTGGATTTCGTATCCCCTCCTTCTGCCCCATCAGTTGTGTCATCTGACCAGTGGACAAATCAAGAATTAAAATGGTGCTACTTTCACAACCACAGATTAATAGCTGGTCCCCGACAGCCATGATACTTCTTGGTTCTTTCAATGCAGGGTCGTGGAACGTCTTGATGATGTGCAGGTTCATGTCAAGTTTTGTTATTTTGTTCCTGCGCATGTCTGATACGTAGATAAAAGCAGTCGAACCTTCACACACCACTGTTAAGTAGAGAGGCAATTTGAATAGTTCATTTCCACTGTCATCCCCATATATTTGTCTTATGGCATGCCCATTCATATTCAGTACCGCTACCTTTCCATTACAGAAGGACACTATCAACCTATCTTCATGGTAAGCAATAGCTCGACAGCCATCATCCACTTTGATACGGTCACCAAGAGCGAGTTGTCCTCGAGTCTCAATGATCTGAATACTCTTATTTATCGTAGTAACAGCAACCCTGTCCCCGGGAAGATGACATATGTCCCATGGTTGACCTGGTACACTGATCTGGGAGACCAGGCTGTTGGTCTGCATGTCTACCACCTTGACTTTGCTGTTGTAAAAGTCAGCCATCAGCAGTCTGGACCCGGCAAGGTGGAGCATGTTAGACAGGTAGCAGCCCATAATATCAGTTGGAGACTTCATTGGGATGTCCGATGCTGATGTAAACCGTAATACAGTCAAGTCTACAGTGGCGTTACCCACTGAAAAGAATTGGTTAAAGTAAATTGAATATCTGTGATACAATAACTTTAATATAGGGCAACGTTTCAAAGTATAAATTTCAACGTTAGCATATAGCATTATGGCTTTTAATAACTATGCCACATAATAATAAACATCATGTCATACAATTTCCATATTTCGTTACAATTTTGAAAATATTTCAACTGAATTTTGTTTTAATATATGCTCATTGAAAAAATACAGCGCTAAGTAATACAAAAATATAAAAAAAGTAAACATATCTCATACGACACAATATACATAGCAAAAAAATAAAAATATGTAGGTTATAAAACAAGGATGTTCATTTACTCAGATGGTTTATGACTATCAGTACCTGTAGGTTCGGAAGTTGCCATGGTTTCTCTTGGGCCATCTCCCTGAACTGTTTGTCCTACTATGTCATGGTTACTGTCTGCTGTGATTAAAAAACAGAGCTGTCATAACCTTTTGGTATTAGGGGCGTTGTTTGCAGTTTGTAGGAATTGTACTTCTTGTTTTCCATAAGTAATGTTTAAAAGTTCAGCGAAAAATGCACGACGAATTAATAAAGTTGTTTAGATAGCCGATGTACAAAAAAACTTTCACAAAGTCATTGTTACTAAAGTTATGTTTGTTTTTCCTGCTGTCCCATGCAATTTTGGTACAGTTTGAACGGGCATTGCTAGTGTATTACGTATATATTAAATGAATAAGCGAATTTAAATGAAGTTTTTGCAGATTGTAGCTGTGTTCATTTCCTTAATTGAAATTAAGCTTGAATTGACCTATTCGGCAATTTTTCAAAGTAAAAAAAGCTTGATTGTAATTATTGTTTGACTTAAAAACTTACATATTCTTTCTCCTCTCATTAGAAATTCATGTAATTGAACATTGGCTACCTTAAAATTTATGGTTATGCATATGCCTATGAAAACATAATAAATGTACTTGATAATTTTATGTTTCTTAAGATATGGGCTTTTGTACATATCGTAATGAACGTTATTGTTTATGCTGTAAAGACATGGTAATAGAATGTGAAAACGTTTTTCAAATGAGGTTGTCATCTTGCAATCTGTTTATAGGTTAAGTAAACTATTGTCATCGGATAGGAACGAGATAATGAATATAATGAACAACTTTTGCATAATATTATATAATTTTAAAACATTCAACGTAATTTTATTTGAAGTTATCTTGATTTTGCTCACCGCCTTTGTTAAGAAATTTATAATAATACTATAACACATCTTTAGTAAATAGTATTAGGTCATGCCTATTATTCCATTAAATTCACTACACTATTAGTTGATTTCTATAGACACTTGCAATGAAAGTATCTATAGAAATGAATGTATTTAAACAAGGTATTATTGAACAAGTCTTAATAAACTGTTTCTTATGTCCTGTTTCACCAAAGGTGTTTACAATAGTGCAATTAAATAAATACTCATATATACCTGATACAGTTATGTTTTCAGTCATAATGATTTTTAATGTCCCAATGCCAGTGTCAGATGCAATAAGACGCTCTGTGGCTGGATCCTTTCTGAATTCGAAATGGTGAATTACGTTTTTCTTGTTAATGTCAGCAAGCTCATTCTGCAGACCCTCTAATAGTTTCTTGGCCCTTTTGGTCTCGATGAACAACTGTATCATATTGGTTCCTTGTGCTTCAAGTGTGACATTTATTTCTTCCAGCTTGGACTTCAGGTTTGTATATTTCGGTTTCAGAGACCCTAATAGTTCCTCATTCGTGTTTTTCGTCTTCTCTATTAGCTTTAACAGTGCCTGTTCTCTTTCTTCAAAATACTTGTTAACTTCCTCTCGGTATTTTCTCAGCTTTTCGACTTCATTTTCACCTAACTTTGCTACAACGTCAACGTTTTTCTCCACAGCAGACGCGCATAAATCAATGTCTTCAAATAACCTGGCAATTGTTTTTATGACATCCCCATACTCTTGGTCATCTTTGAAGCCCTTGGATATATCTGATATGACATCAGCATGACACGATCGATGGTTCTGTACTGAACAGTGTCCACAAATCAGGTCCTGATGGGTTCTGCAAAAATATTTGATAGACTCTTTCGGATGGTTATCACAAGGCATTGTGCATTCATATTCAACTTCAAGGCCACCGGTAGACGTAGGCATATTTGATTTGTCAATAAGTAAATGTGATCTTGACATTTTCTGTTTCCTATGGACCCTTGCGCAGTTAGAGCAGAAGAACTCCTTGCAGACGGTACAGAAGAACTCAGCATGCAGGAATTCGTCATCTTGCTCACAGGGCTGGCAGTACGTTGTGTCTTCTGCAGATGTCCCTGCTTGCAGTTTCTTCCCTGGAACCTCCATAGCTCTGGTATCTTACGAGAAAAGAATGACAATTATATGATAGATTGTATAATTTTCTAATTAAACTCCGAATGAAACCTTGCATCAATGGTGTGTATTTTTTTCGCATATAACAAATTGCACGAATTAAGATTAACACGTAAATTGACTTATTCTAAATCCCGAAAAAGATAATATGAGATTAAAAGCCCTACATAGTATTGTATAGCGCACTAGCCGATTCGGGGGGGGGGGGGGGTGAGCGAATCCGGCGCGGTTCTGAGGGAAGGACGCAAGTCAAAAGGTAACGCCCCCTCTGACGTCGATCCCTTGCTACGCGCCTGTAAAGTACGATATGCCTACAGTGTACCGGTTTTGATGAATAATATCAGGATTCGTATAACAATGTGCACCAGAATCTCGGTAACAACTAAGATATCGAACAACCTTCCCCAAAATTGATTGTAATACATTTCTAATCACATGCCGTAGATTAATAAGATATGTATCATATCGAATAGTGTTTTCTTTGTTTTTAATCTATACATTATGTCATATATAGAACCGGTAAGAAAAAGTTAGATGCTTAACCGTGGTATGACTATCGTTGGAATACATCGATCCGAGATGCCAAGATAAGCTCCGCCCCCTTAGATATTGTTACTACGCGCCCCAAGCGTAAATTCAAAATAGCGGCTCTCGCTGCTACGAAAGCATCAGAATCCGATTCTCTTGCGAAGATTCCGGACAATATATCAATTAAATATTTACCAGATCAAGCCAAATTATCGGGAAAGGTGTTAGAAAAGGGATTAAATTACTTCTTACAAGGTTATATTCATGACATAAAAGTTTTGGAAGAGGAAAGTATCTGCCATGCAACCGCGAGATGCCCAGGCCTTCAATGAGAACAAACGACAAGCCTCATATGTTAAGTGTCGATGTGGAGAGGGATTCCATACGATATACGTATTGCTCATGAAAGGCAGGGTATGTGGATTTCCAATTGTATTTAATTTTAATTTTATTATACTAGTAGTTTTATTCTTAAATATACATTGTGTATTATAAGCAATTTTGGATCGCCATGTCTTTTACATTTCATGCCGTGATACGGAATGCGAAAAAATTTTTGCAAGTCGTCGAGTAGAGAAAGAAGTAATATACTGTATGTTGTAATGCATGTACTGTATGTTTTAATTTATTGGTTTTCATATTTCTAGTTACTGCCTCGTTTTAGACATTTAACATCTGGAAAGTCAAATGATACTTCACGGGTCAGTGTAGGATAAACACATGCCAATTTCACAGCATGATATCATGCTTTTGTTTTGATAACTTCTGTCAACAATCTCTGTGTTCATTGTTTATAGATTGAACGGTCATTGTTCACACGTGGTTGGCTTAATTAAGTCACTTCAGGAACTCAAGTTGCACAACTTCACCCATGTTCCTGATCAACAAAGTTACACAAGTATTCCCCAACAATGGAATGTGCCAAAGGGATCAAAGATCAAGCCAGTTCCAGTGAACCAAGTCATAGTAGCACAGCCGGAAAAGGAGACCTGTCCTTTGCCGGATAGATCCACAGACCAAGTTTACAAATTTGAATTTTAATTAAATAAATGAACTACAAACACACAATTCACTTTACAATGCTTTATTCCAAACATGAATAAACTAACAGTTATTCAATTATATCAAAGAAGCAGAAATAAAATCATATGATTTCTGTATAATATTTAAACAAATTTTAACTCTTGCTTCTTTCAGCAGAACTATATCGACATTTAAAGTTTGTTTATAATCCCACCAGTTGCTTTAAAATCTGAATTTCACAACACTTTGATGAAAGTGCAAACTGTAATTCTTCAACTTGGACTTCTTTTTGTGACAACTGTTCTTTTAGGGAAGCATTCTGAGCGGTAAGTGCAAACATATCCAAAGGTGATGTCCCTGAAAATAAATGCATAATAAATTTTACATTTAAGACCAGATGTTTAAAACTGACTCCTACCATTTCTCAAGAGTGTGGGAATACCTCTGTTTTAAATGCAGCACCTATTGATTTACCGAAAGAGTTCACACCATTAAATTACCACACAACCTCTGAAGACCCAAGTAAAACAGAACTGACAACAAGATCACAGGCATTGTTAGAGTGTTGGTTTCACTTACATGGACATTCGGTCTGTGTTTCTACTCCTGTTACAGTGCCTGCAGGATCCTGGACCAGCTTTTCTCTGAAAGATATTGTTGTAATGTTGATATATTTATATGCAAATTTACACAAAAAAAACTGTAGAATTTCCGTGTAATAATGTTCTCTTCAGTTCTTTTGAGTGTTCTATTCTGTAACATACAAAATACTTGTATTAAAATATATGCAACTATTATGCTGTTGTTTTGTATTGAAAAAGGAACAGTGGCATTTTAAAAATGAGTAGAAGTCTACAAAATAATACAATCTCAGTTTTGCAATTTATTCTACATGGTACATGTTATTCAAGTCTTTCGCGCACTCCATAAAGATAAATAAAACTCTAACGTACAGGCATGTGATATCTTGTATTAAATGCATACACTTGCATTTTGTGTATAAATGCTGCCATAAGATTCCTTTCCAAGTGATCGCTTTGTGGGGTGTTTTTTTGAAGATGTTATTCTCCAGCCATCAGCTGATAATGGGTCAGGATACTCTTAGATGGTCCATTTCCTCCATGAAAGTGCTTAAATCTGCATAATAGTAAGATATAATTAGTGTGACAAGACTCCACAATGCCAGTCAGTAACATATTATACAATAAAACAGTAGTTTAAACTTGACACATTCATGATGGAAACTGTTTAAGGTTTCAACTAGCATGACCATGGAGGTCAATATTTAGGACACAATAAAGTAAACAAAATAAACATTTGCAGTATTCAGAATTATAATTGAAATGATTTTATTTTGATCATTTTACGATAAAACCAAATTTTAATTTACTAACCTTCGAGCAGACATCTTCGTGCTGGTTTATCCTGTTAACATTCAGTTTCTCGTGTAGCCGTACACAGCATTTGCACTTCTCAATGACGGATTATGGGTCGGAAATCGTTTAAATCGGCCTCCATTTAGTCCCTCCGGATACCGTTCATCCGCATAACATATTCCCCATCCGTATCGTTTAACCATATTCACAAATAAGTCTTAAAACTTCAATAAAATGTCCGGTTGTAAACAGTTATCGTTGCTCTGTGTGGGGGTAAAGATGGCGGACGGGACTCGGTTAACAATTTGCAGCTTTCTCATTGGTCAATAATGATTAGTTTGATTGACAGGTCGGATCGATGTATAAAGTACAACGCTATTCACTTATACGCACGCTAGTTACTGAATATTGTTCTTGACAACATGGAACAAAACAGCCACATTTTCTTTCATTAACGCGAATTGTAACTACGATATTTATAATAAATATTGAAATGATTTATCATTCAAGAAAACAATTTTGATTTTTAAGTTTAATATAGCAATTATATGTTATACCTTTGAATTGTTTAGATTGTTTTTAAACTGCAGTGTATGAATTCTAAATCGAAAGTTCATCATCTTATTTTCAGAAAATTATATAGTGACATAGATAATGGTCTACTTTTTAACACTGATATATACAAGATACAACCCGAACACACTTTAGATACAATTTTGATAGTTCAATATTGCAGTTATATATCAGAACAAATAATAATTTAGTGAAGATGTATTTAAGTTTTAAATTGAATGAATTCAAAATCGAAAGAACATCAAATCATTTTAAGATCAGTATATATAGCGACATAGATAATGTCCTATTATTAGTCGAAACAAGATATAGAATTAAGAACTAGAAAGTATGGTTCAATTCACCTTTCAACACTGATATATACAAGATGAAACCCTAAAATACAATTTGAATAAATATATAATTAAACGTTTGATTAAATATGAATTCTTACCTTTCCTCCAAGTTTAAGGGTAAAGAGGAAGTGAACGATCAATATCAAACAGGGAGATAAACATTGTCAGAAATTATCGCAGGTAGTTAAGGTTATACTCAACTGATATAGACAAGATATATTACTGTACTGATATAACCTGTGTAAAAAGGGTAAATTACACCGATTCATAAGTACCTTCACATTGTTACATGCCTTATTTCTTTTAATGGAGAGATGATTTAAATACATGTTCAATAAGCCACATGGCCCGTGAGAAAAACAAAATACACGATTTAACATTTACAAATGACATAGCAAGTGGAGCACGTAAGGCTTATTTAAATTTTACGATATATTTTACAGGTAACAAAGGACATGATAAGAGACATCGTAATGCTTAAAGGTGCAGATCGATATCATATTCGGAGAAGGTGTTCATATACCTATATTACTACATACAGTGTCAACAAAGTGCAACATAGAAATCTTAGAAAAGTGAACTCTTTACACATTGTATATTTACACATTTCATCAACAAAAACGTCGATCTTCAATACATACAAATCAAAGGACAAATTTACCAATACATAAAATGAAATGTAAGACAACATATTATAACAAAAACAACAACAACAAAAAACAAAAATGAAAAAAAGTAAAAGTTCAATTCTCGCGTTCCAGTTTTGTACATTTGTATCACACAAACGTTGTTTAAAAATTCTGACAAAAATATTTGCATCACCAACACCCTGAGCTACCCAAACATAAAATCCTAATGATGAAAATAAATGTTGAAGTAATGGTACCCAAGGCACCTTATTCGGAAGCAAATCAGCATCAGTTTTTAAAACTTCGTAGACAATCTTACAATACTTCAGGTCGTCACTAGTTAGAATCTTTAGCCAGTACTTTACAATTCTAATATATATATTGTATGCTAAATCGACCGAGTACACCGTAAACAAAATCATTATGTGAACAGCGTTTTACCTGAAGAATGCGTTTGCAATACTACGTACGGATACGTTCGATAGTATTTGCCTTATGAAAACCCCAAACCTCGCTAGAGTAATTCAAAATAGGTACAATCAGCTTGTCAAAAAGGTCGAGTGTTTCACGCGCACGTTAGGAAAATTGTATAAATATTTATTAAGTTTAAAAATAGCTTTTTGTGCTTTGCCAGCTAGAGTTTCTTCTGTTTTACTAAAAGAACCACCCGAGGAAAAGACAACACCTAAATAAGAAAGAGTCCTGACTATTTCAAGAATTTCCCCATTGAATGAAAACTGTAGATTCCTTGGCAAAATGCCACTCTTTCTGAAAACAATTATATTGGTTTTCTGGACATTTATTTTGAGTTTCCATTTACGACAATACTAATATAAATTATCTAAACCGTTTTGCAAGCCTTCGGGCGAATCAGAAAAAACAACAATGTCGTCAGCGTATAATAAAATAAACATTTGTGTCTTGTCAATCTCGATACCATTAAAACCATTCAGTACTAGATGCTCTTCAATATCATTGAGAAACATTGAAAATAAGAAAGGAGAAAACGGTTCACCTTGACGAACGCATAAAAAGCAAGAAAACTCTTCGCTTAACTTGTTGTTGAACCTAACACGAGATTTGATACTTGAGTACATACTTTTAAGAATTGTCATCATTTTACCGCGAATGCCAAGTTTTATCAGTTTAGACCAAAGAATATTGCGTTCAACATAATAAAAGCTTTGCTAAAATCTATGAAACTACAATACAATTTTTTACCCTGATTGATCATATGTGTAATTATACCATGTAGAGCGAATATATTATCAGTAGTGCCCATTCCACTGCGAAAACCGGCATGAGCGACGATGTAAACATTGTAATTTTCAGCCCATGATGTCAATCTGTTATTAAGAATGCGGGTAAAAAGTTTCCCCAAAACACATAATAAAGTAATACCTCTGTAGTTTTCCGGGTTATGAATAGTTCCTTTCTTATGTAGTACCATTATATAACCGTCAGACCATGTTTCTGGAAAATGTCCAGTTTTGAAAATAACATTAAATAGTGAGTGTAAAAAAGGGTTTAACACGGTGTTTCCATGTATAAAATATTCATTTATATAATTATCTGGACCAGCACCTTTACTGAGTTTTATTTGTTTAATATCTTGATTTTTCTCTCCTATACTAATTTCAGCACCTAATTCCAAAAACATAACTTAAAATTCGTCCCGTACGAATCGTTCATTAAAATACATGATATCCTCATCAGCCTGGAAAAATGGATCGCCAGGATTGTTAACTGCTTTAAAATACAATTCAAAAGACGACAATGGTATGTCTATGGTACTTGCGCTGACTGTTTCAACATTTTCCAGTAAAGTTTAGCGTTATTATGTCTATATTGCTCTAAAGTGCTTGTTATGTTGGCGAGGTATGTTTTCTTACAGGATTGTATAGTACATTTGTATTCCGACCGAGCTTTAACAAGAAGCAGTCTATTTTAATTTAAAGGACAATTGCGATATTTGTTTAAAAATGTTAAAAATATGCTTCTTTTTGACATCACTCTTCAGTAAACCAAGGATTATTTCCAGGCTTTGTTTTATTTGAGTTGTTAGCATTATGGTATTTTCAAATGCATACTCAATTAACAATGATCAGATAAGGAATTTGGATCATGAACTGTAAATGAAGTAATGCAATCAAACATGGATTCCGAAACTAAAACATAATCCACTAAACTGCATCCTCTCGACCCTACAAAAGTAAATTTACCAATCCCCGCGTCCTCGCCACAATGAACACATGACAATGAATCGAAGCATGGTTATAACTTCTCAGACCAATGGCTACTTTCCATATTTATAGGTTTTGAAGCTGAATGGTTCTTAATTAAAAACAAATTGTTTGTATTCTTACAGCGGATTTTGTCGCTTTAGCGAATACACAGTGGCTACATTAACCAGTTTTATTTTTCTTATAAGTAACGTTACTTTTTATAATTTCGTTAAATGTTTAGTACACATGTGGAATTTTCTCCCAATATATGTTGATGCGGGTCGTACAGCAGTATTATTTCACATGTAAAGTTGTCATTAGAATATATAGGAACTTGATACAGTCTCTGATAAGTCTGTTCGATATAATTTTATATATGTAAATGAAAGATACGATGGAAACCAAAATCTATTTATTATCTGTAAAGAGTTCAATGGACTCTAAAGAAAAAATTTGAAAACAATTTTACAACAAAAGTTAAAACCCCGTCGAGCTATGTTTATGTTTGGGCAATCATTATGTGAAATATGTCATTGGATGATGTGTTGTTCACATGCCTTATTTATTTTAAACATAAATTTGTTGTCTGTGTATCAAAAAATGGATGATATGATGTTAACATAATTTTGTATTTACTTATCTTGTTATGCAGATTTTTAAACTCTAAATACCATTCTACCTATGTATATGATTGAACATACTTTTGGAATGCTTTAAAAACCTAAACTATTTTCCTAAATGAGCATCAGACTCATGTTTGGGATATATAAGTTGGTCACCTGGAAAAGTAAACAAAAGCCAATTGAATAAAATTCAAATACATGTAGTCATTAAGTAATAGATTTGATCATTTGTTAATGATATCATTTTTGTACTGACTCAACGAATTCACTCAAAATAGCCACCGTGGACATCGAAACTCTAACGGCAAGGCGCCCATGATTAAGGCATTCCTGTCGCTGAGTCCATGGCGGTGCGAGAAGCTCTTAAGAAATTAACCGGTACGCCCCGTCGTGATATTTACTTTTTGTGCTAAAGCTATAACGTAGGTCAGTGTATACTGTGACTGATATTTCAAAGGAACAACCAATGGTTTATATCATCAGCAGTCTCAGCGTAAACAGCGACAAAACTATACGGTGATACGCATTATAATCATTATAATTTGATGACGATGGTTTATGTTTAGGACATTTTAGTTATGTAAAGAAACTCCCGGGAGAAATCGGCAGAACCAATGCTATAAAAATGTCAAGTTGTAGATTCCCCAACGTTTTAGGTGTTATAGAATAAACCTATAAACGACAAAAACACAAAGAATTCACCAGTTTAGACTAATACTAGCCATGATTACCATAAATAGCCTTTTGTACATATATGATCATATATATATATATGCATTCTAGACTCGTTTAGAATTTCAATTAACTTCGCTTTACGATCTGCCGAGAGGCCCGCCCATCCTTGCTGGCCTTGTACGCCGGAAAGTTGCCAGTGCTTGCTAGTCGTCACGACAAAGTACGATATCATTCCTCTGCTTGCTAAAACACTTTCAAACTTTTCCATAACATGTTCGTGGTACAACGACGCCTGTTTTAATTTTATCTCCTTATAGATATAGAAAGTCTATGGCAATCTTACTTTATAAAATGTTGTATTGGAAAGACTTTCAAGACTAAATTAACGCAAATACTATATCAATTTGATAATTGATTATGTAAGGGAAACACCTATATCGTAATCTGTTTGCAGTAAGTATTCGATTCACCAAGCGGTAACCCCGTTGTAACAGTTTTTACTTAAGATGTTTTTTTTTTTGCATTGTGTTTGGTCATTGACGACAAAGCCGAGAAAAGAAGAACAAACGAAAAAGGAACATTCAATCATTTTTTGTTTTTCTTATGACTGAATAAAAAAACCCAAAATTGATGGTCCTTTTCTTTTCCATGAATTCAATTTTACTCACGGAAATCAAGATAAGAAATTGATTCATTAATACCGTTTTTAGATTTTTGTTTTACAAAGTCCAAAACGAAAAACGAGTGGCGCTGCATTTTCCTGTTTTCACATGTACTTATGACATCACCATATAATATTGTTTTAACCTACTAAACGACAAAAGGGGTGAGATTTTCTGATGCCTTTCAATAATCCAACGTGAAGTTAACACAGATTTATTTCTTAAATATGTTGTCATATTTTGTAAATGCAGCATGATTTAATAATTTACCCAGCATTGAAATACATGCATTACAACATTTCGACTTACATGTAATCCTGTCAGCGTGCCAGGAAGGTGAAAGTGAAAGTAGTTTTGGAGTTTTGTACGTTAGACAGTGGCCTAATGTTGTTGCTGACATGTTAAGTAGGATACATCTTTAACAATAAATCTTGAACACTTTATTTTAAAGTATTATTTTAGTTTACAATACTTCATACCTTGATAATGTTCATGATGACTTATGAAAAAGCGAGGCTTAAACTACCGTATATCAAGATTGTTAAAATGTAATACGAAAAGCGATACTTTCTTTAACCGCAATGCACAAATAATATTAATTCTTACTAGTATGTTACCTATGTACTTTCAGGAGTCGGTGGGAACAAATAGCACGTGCATGGACTCTGTTGACCAGAACGACGGCGGAACTCCGAAGGTGAAAAAGGTAAGGTGTATACAGAAATCGCAGGGTTCTATCTAGGATTTTTGACGTAAGGGCGGTCGCAACTTTTGGATTCAACTTTGAACATGCGCCCTTCCCTAGAACCGAACTACTTATGGTTAAAGTGTTGATATGGGGTTAGATGCCCACCACACCAGGATATGTTGCCTATCTCAGTCTGTAATTGTGCAATGTATTCATTTTCATCTCCGATAATAACATATAAAGTAAACTTGGCTTTTTAGTGACTGAGGTGGGGCTTAATCCGCTAGTAAATACAATACAACTGCTTATTCATCGTTGTCGCAGTTGTCGCTATAACTGCCATATAAGTCACCATTGTCCATACTCCATGCAGCGTAAATATGGTTATTTCTGTTTCCACCTTTAATGAACGATAATTGTCAAGGGTGGTCACTGCGTATGCGATTGCGCAGTTTGGTAATCCTCCCATTTATCGATAACATAATCATCAATGTCGTGAACATCGTCGTTTCTGTCATTTACTTCATCTTATCCGCGATGCAAAAATCAGTTGCATTTCTAAACGTGTCGTTTCTCTAATTAACAGATGCAGGATAAGCAACAGCGGCATTTTTATAATGATCTACATCATATCATTATCATCATTGTCGTCGTCATGTTATTTATTGGTATTATGTTTGCCACCAACAGTATGCTCATGACCACTTTGACTTTTCTAGCACACCGGATAGGCATTTCCGGTGAATTCAGTCGTGCTGAATAATCCATCTGGCACCCCCATGCCATATGTGTCACGCGCTGTGACGTAATACTTTCAATTTAGTTTATTATACTCTTTATGTAATTATAATGATGCGATTTCAACTGATGTTTTCTGAGTTCAATTACCATTAACTTTACTAAAATATACCTTAAATTCAAAACAAAGTAATCCTTATAAGACGTGATATCCAAAGAACTTATTGACGTATGCAGTGAATACAAATTACTGCGTGCGGTGACGTCAGTAAACATCATCGCACGCATATTTATAGTAAATTGTACAAATATGAGTTTTTTATGTACTTTCTTCACAAAAACTGTGATTTAAGCTATACTAGAGTATATATATATATCTTGTGTGTCCGTTCCGAATAGAAAAATCTGACCCTTGGGCACGCTGCGTAGCCGGTAACTCGGCAAGCGTCGTTACCTGGCAATGCAGGTGCCCTCGGATCGGAAATTCAATCCGGAACGGTTACACATGACAGATATTATTAATAATGATCATCGTCATCATCATAAATCATCATTACAAGCATCATCAGCATCAGCATCATCGTCGTCGTTGTTGGCATTGGTTTATGTCCAGCGGAATGAGTTGTAAAAACACTTAAATGTTATTTCATTTCCAAAGCATGAAAGTATTTAAATTATATTATTGAAAGTCTGCTGCAGGCATGACAGTGATGACATCATGATTAAGCAAATAATCCAAACAATTCTGTTTACATGCAATAAAAATCGAATCCAAAAATATTTTGAATGGCTGCACCCGATAATTTTTAAAACAATTAGCTGGTTTCATTATGTAATACATGTACAGCAGCTGATAAACCTATATGCACTAGTTTCATCTCGTAATTTTATTGCTAGTATAAAGCTTACTGAAACCCGATATTGACAGAGGACGTTTTGACTATGTGTGTAAAGTAAAGTAAGGCATGGACTTTATGTAAACGCATTTCATTTTTTTCTGCGTAATTATTATCAATTATTATCTTTTCTGCTCGGCTCCTCACCTTTATTTATTTAAGATTTGGCTGACCATTAAATTTTCCTTAACGCTGCAATCTTATGAACGTATTTTAAAAAAGTTGTCTTTGAATGTACTATTTTTAACAGCATACCACCATGCTTCCGATTTTGTAACCCCGGCACATTAGTTCTTTTAACATATCATGTAAAAAGGTAGATCTGATGATACTATATGTTCATGTGCGGTAACGACATAAACAATTGCCCGATTTCATAACGTTTATTATATCATTAATCACTCGTAAATTGTCACTGACGCCACAATAATACATTAAGTATTACAATACATCTTATAAATTTAGAGACGTGTTATTAGTTTTGTTGAGTTGCAACGACCCCTGAAAGTGTTTGTTTTGTTTCTGATTTCACAGCCCAAACCTATACGGTAGGTTATACGGGTTGCATTTCTTTTTTCTTCTTTTTTTAGTGGCTTCGTGTCTTAATATCATGTTGACACTCTAAAACCGTCTCCATTTTGTCCAGTCCATTCGCGTGCAATAACTACGGAAAGTTATAACAAAAGCAACACAATGTTAGGTATCAAAAGAAAATATGACTGCCGGCAATAGAAATAATAGGATAGAGTAAAAGAAGCAGGTCTGGAAACCGTATACAAGTATTTCTTTTCGTTACGCCTTATTATCCGGTAGCCATTTGTTTAAGTGCATGGACCTCAATGCTGCCGCGTCGTCAAGCATGTGTATACTGCCATAATTACATCACACGATGAGGTCATCACAAAAGGAAACTGTTTCGGATAACATTTATTTAGGATGTTTTGATGTTAAAGTAGCACATTTTCAAGGAAACGTTGTCATTCGTTGAATAGAAGTATTTGGCACCTTTTGTAGCCATCGTCTTTCAGTTTGACACGAATGTTATTCTGTGCATTTTAAACAGTCATTTCAGATCATGGTATTTTCTTGAAGCTACTGAATGAAGTGCTGTTTTACGGCAGCACAGACATGGTACACCATGATCAACCAACCACCAATAGGTCCATTGTCTATTTATGTGTAAGAATGGAAATTACAGGTGTAGTTTATTTCGCCATTTCACTGGACGAGTATACACATTCACTTGTAGTTCATTTTCCAGCTTTTATCTCCGTCAAAAGAAAATTGTGAGAAAATAAGACAGTAAAACAGGCTCTAGTCATTATGTTGTTAGATTCATACATGCATTTATTGTTCATTCATATGTAACATAACATGCGAAAAGAAATGCATTTGTATAACTATTAAATCCACACTAAAATGATGATATTCAAGCTATATGAGTTTGTTTCATATCCTGGGACCGCCATTTAGGAAACTGTAAAGTACCATTGGCAAACAATCTATGCATTGAGAAAAAATTAAATTGTTGTCAAGTCGAATTGATATAGCCGCATTAAGGCGCTGTGTATTGCTTTCATGTGGTTTATAGAGATAAAGCAGTGAACAAAATGATATTTCACTGTTTCAAACAGTGAAAATACCACTGGTATTTTTCATTGATTTGAAAGTTGCACCCGCTCTTGGTTCCAATAAAACTTCAGCGCACAATTTCAACAACGACATATCCGAAATGGCGTTACGTGCATATGAGAATTGGAGCGTTTATTTCTAAAAAGGTATAAATAATTCAAATTTAACGCATACAATAAAAAGAAATAAATCTTTGTTTCTGAGAAAAATAGCAATATATATGATCTTGTAAACAACAAAAGTGAATATTTCACTCGTGGCTACACAACTCGTGAAATACAAATTTTGGTGCTCACTCGGTGAAATATATCATGATCTTACACTGAAACAAACAACTATCCTCTATGTATTGCTCAGTTGAAAGGTACATAAATTATCCAAAACTTATTTAGGAAACAAACCCATTTTAAACGATACAATTATTGCGTGGGATCATCATCATCATCATCATCATCATCATCATCATCAACAACGACGACGATGACGACGACGACGACAACAACAACAACAACAACAACATTAGCATAATTGTATACCCATTGTTGCTGTTTTGTTTTAATTTTGCAAATGACTGGTATTAAATTGAATATAATCACTCAAAATCAGTGTTGTTTTATTTGGGAAGGTCACAGTGACCTTTCATTCAAAATAATAGTACAGTTATGTATGTAAACAGTTTTATGTTTATGTACAAAATTAGTTTAGATTTTTAAGTTTCCCAAATGGACTCTCATACTCTTTAAATTCACGACATCGGTGGCCTTTATAAAACATATTTCAAGTATTGTAGCATCATACATTTTTTTTGTGTGTGTGCTACCTTTTATTATCCCCCGTACATTTATGGCATGCGTGGTTCGGGGCACACCACAGGAACATACCTCACAAAACATTTCATAAATATAGGGAATTTTCTACATACAAGTGTATTAAATTTCAGTTATATCAATAATGATATCATCTAAAACAAAACATCATCTATAATTTGAATTATTATATTACATCCTTGTCTTTTTATTTCTATTTTAGATGTTAAAACAAATATGACATAACTAAAAGGGTGAACACACAAAACATAAGCTTTCACCTAGAAATTAATACTAAGGATATATTTTTGAACCTGCTGACCCCATGCAGATTTGGTAGCGTTTGAATGGGCATTGTTAGTTGATTACTTATTGTTAAAACAAATCACCGAAAATAAATGATGAATGTTTTGCAGATTGGAATTGTGTTCATTATCTTATTTGAAATCCGGCTTGGAATGACCTATTTGGCAATCTTTCAAGGTAAATAAACTTCTTTATAATAATTGTTTTAGTTAAATAAATTACATATTCTTTCTCCTCTAATTAAGTCTTTTCAATTAATACCAAAATGATAATATGGGTCACTGGTCACATAACTGTACAGTGGCTACCTTAAAATATATGGTTATGCATATATACCTATGATAACCTCAATACGTGACAAGTAAGCACTTGTAGTTTCTAAAAATTAGGGCTTTTGTACATCTCGTAATGAACTTTATTGTATCTGTGATTGGGTCATAGAATGTGAAAACTATTTCAAATGTATTTATCGGTATAATCTTCAACTCAGAAAATCCTGTATTAAACGTTTTTGCAATCTGTTTATAGGTTAAGAAAACAACTGTCCTCATCAGATAGGAACGAGATTATGAATGTTATGAAATACTTTTGTATATCGTTATATAATTATAAAACGTGCATCGTACGTTAATGTGAAGTTATGTTGATTTTGCTCACTTCCTTTGTTATTAAACTTATAATAATACTATTACAAAGCTAAAGTGAATAGTACAAGGCCATGCCTTTTATTCTATAAATAACTTCACAATTATGTGGTACGTGTTTGTTAAGAGACGTGCAATGAATGTAATATATGTATATATATATATATATATATATATCTAGAAATACATGTATGACAATATACTTTACATAATTGTTTTATTTATACCATTGGACAGGTCTTAATAAACTAATTGTTATATTCGGTTTCATCAAAGGTGATTACAAAAGTTATTAAATATTCCGATATACCTGATGCAGATGCTATCTTGTGCGGTTCAGTCACAATGTGTTCTAAAGTCCCAAGTCCTGTGTCAGATACAATAAGACGCTCTGTAGTTGGATCCTTTCTGAATTCGTAATGGTGAATTACATTTTCTTTGTTAATGTGAGCAAGTTCAATCTGCAGACCCTCTAATAGCTCCTTTGCTCTGTTGGTCTCAATGAACAACTGTATCATGTTGTTTCCTCGTGCTTCAAGTGTGGTATTTATTTCTTCTACCTTGGACTTAAGATTTTCATATTTCGGTTTCAGAGACCCCAGTAGTTCTTCGTCCATGTTTTTCGTCTTCTCGATGAGCTTTAACAGTGCCTGTTCTCTTTCTTCAAAATACTTGTTAACTTCTTCTCGGTATCTTCTCAGCTTGTAAACCTCATTTACACCAAGCTTCACTACAACGTCAACGTTTATCTCCACACTAGACGCGCATGAATCAATATCTTCAAATAAGCCGGCAATTGTTTTTATGGCATCCCCATACTCTTTTCCATTTTTGAAGGCCTTCGAGACATCTGATATGACATCAGCATGACACGATCTATGGTTCTGCACTGCACAGTGTCCACAAATCAGGGTTTGGTGGGTGTTGCAAAAGTATTTGATAAACTCTTCGGGATGGACCCCACAAGGCTCTGTGTATTCGTGTTTATTTTCTGGACCACTGATAACTGTTAGCATATTAGACTTGTCAAGAAGGGTATGAGATCTAGACATTTTCTGTTTTCTATGAAGACTTGCACATTTAGAACAGAAGAACTCCTTGCATACGGTACAGTAGGCCTCAGCCGGAAGGTTTTCGTCATCTTGTTCACATGGCTGGCAGTAGGTTGTATCCTCTGCATTCGGCCCTGCTTGCAGTTTCTTCCCTGGTACCTCCATAGCCCTTGTATCTAACGAGATCAAAAGTAAAGTTTTAGAATATAGTGTACATATTTTTTCTGCATAGTATCACATTTAACAGTTAAATGGATGTATCATTGTATTATTGGCGTAAATTGAGTGCGAATGTTATTGATAACATATTACAACTTTCGCTCTTTTAAAATCACACGAAAATAAACTAATCGCCAAAAACGATGGATTTAAAACCCTAATCAGTATGGTTTTATGAACGGCATAATGATGTATCAGGATACGTTAGGATTACGCGACAGAAGCACAGTAAAAACTAGCATAACGCAGTATATTCGCCAACATTGAAAGCATTGGAATTATATTCAAATGTAGATGGACAAAGAGGGTTTGTTTTGTGTTCGTATATACATGTACAATGTCTCCTATATAAGAACATTAACAAGAAGGCGGGGGCTAAACAGTGTTATAAGTTTCGAGGGGATAATATACAACATTACGTAGTTATTATCATGCAAGTTATTGAATTATGTCCATGACAACATGGGAAAAAACCAGTCAATTCGTCCAGTACTCTCGTGATTGTTTTAATAACACAAGTGCAGTTCTTATAACAAAATAAAAAGCTATAGTCTTCAAGATTATAATCTTATAGTTTATGATTACACAAAAGTGTTAATTCAATCAGCGAAATAAACTAACAATTTTGCTTTTGGAAATATGCGAATTTCAAATGTTATGTAATTGATTCAAAATCGAAACTAGCTGAAATCATTTTTATAAAAGAATATTTAATTATATAAATAATATCCCTTGCTTTTAAAAACTGAGATGTACATGCTACAACAACCGCCAGAAGACATTATTATATTTTAAAAATAATGCGAGGAATATAAAAATGACGTTATTTTAAACATAAATTCTTACCTTTACTCCAAGATGTGAGGAGGAAGTAAATAATAAATATCACTAAGGGAGATAAACAATATCAGTGTCGGTAAGGTTACACTTGACTGATATATTTACCAATTCGGATTGTACCCGTGTTAAGATAATTTCGAACACTTTTCAATACAAAATACACAATATTATAAGCCTCTTTGATTGATGTTTATGTAAATAGTGAAATATGCTAATAAATATTTGGAAACAAAGAATTTATTCTCATCACTCGGACATATTCCATGTTTGGTTTTAAAGAAATATCTTTCTTTAGTTTTATGATTGTAACCCTCAGAAACAAGCAACCACGTGAATGCTTGCTAAATGCGTGAATTGCAATTTCAGGGAGTGTTTATATAGTTTTCTTCAAAGGCCACAGTGAGATGTTATTAGTCATAAAAACAAACAAACTATTGATACAGTAAACAATGAAGAATTTAGACATTAATAACGCCACTGAGAACTTTGGCTCTGTAAGACTGCATCAATCTAATTTGGCATAAAGCTTACGTGTGAGCTATATGCGTTGGTTGTGAGCAATATCCTCGTGACAGGTGACATAAATGCGGAGGAATGACCGCATATAGCATCGACGTCAAAATACATAAAACTAAATAAAAGTCTTAAAACGCATACAGTGGCTTATCAAGAAGTATATATCTGAAAATATAATTCCTGATTTTTGAGAGCCATTTCTTACATTTTCGCTAAATTGCATTTCATTATACACATTTGGTTGAACCGGACTTGCACAGTCCAATGT
Organism: Mya arenaria; assembly: GCF_026914265.1. NCBI lineage: Eukaryota > Metazoa > Mollusca > Bivalvia > Myida > Myidae > Mya > Mya arenaria. The sequence continues at coordinate 41,933,311 of NC_069136.1, forward strand.
CATCAATGACGTTGCGCTAAAAAATTATCATCAACACTGACATACCTTTTATGGCGCTTAATCCACTGTGTATAAATGTCCGAATACCACTCTAAACGTGGTTATCGCATGATGCCCATTAACTTGCAGTTCATAGAGGGAATGAAAAGGATTTGAACTAACCTGCTAATCGCTTTCTTGGAAAACCGCAAAATTCACTAGCGCGATATCTGGTGAGTATGTAACCGTTTTAAGTGTTTATCAAGCCGTGTCGATGCAGCAGTGTGTGTTGGGGGCGTTGTAATAATAATAATAATAATAATAATAATAATAATAATGATACTACTACTACTACTACTACTACTACTACTACTACTACTACTACTACTACTACTACTACTACTACTACTACTACTACTAATTCCACTACTACTACTACAACTACTACTACTACTACTACTACTACTACTACTACTACTACTACTACTACTACTACTACTACTACTACTACTTCTACTACTACTACTACTACTACTACTACTACTACTACTACTACTACTACTACTACTACTACTACTACTACTACTACAGATAATAATAATAATAATAATAATAATAATAATAATAATAATAATAATAATAATAATAATAATAATAATAATAATAATAATAATGTTTTTGAATCACATACACATTTTTTCTCGGATGTCTATCGAGGGATCGATCTTGCACAATTGTTCACTTAAGGAATGAATTGCGGGGTTGATGTCATTATCGGGGTATGAACGCAATTGGGTTGGTCAATGTGTGTGGAGTCCGAAGGACTCCACGCGTACTTTGACCAACCCAATTGCGTTCATATCCCCGATAATGACATCAACCCCGCAATTCATTCATTAAATTTACACTAATAGTTCATTATTTAATTCAAGAATTGTTAAAGAAATACTTCATTTCATTTCAGAAAATATTTCAGTAATCCGTTTTTACCCATTCTGTAAATAGAACGACCCGACTATAACCGGAAACAATTTTTTCAAATGACGTCACAATAACGCGGGAAAAGATCAACCACTTGAAATCACTTTAAAACGTAAAATTAAAACACTTTTGGTACCAATTTAATTAAAATATAATAAATTAACACTTTCTAAAATGTTGATTTATATTTTACGGGACCTTCTGACACTATACAAACAATAACAAGATCAATAGTTTTCATGTATATTGTTATGCGATGAATTGCGATCCGAATATATCCGAAGATGTTGCGTTCATCGATTGATGAACGCAATTGCCGAAAGGCAGTTCATTTAATGAATGGCAGTTGAGGTGTAAATATATGCTTATAACGACGGTTTAAAACCTTATCACACTTCTGTATTCAGTCTCAACGTCGCTGTCAACATCATGGATTTTTAAACGGTGATCCCTCTTGTTGACGTTTTTCACCTTCGACATCAACGTCGTGCCTCTCGTCTTATTACGCCCTCTTACCTTATCGTCTGCTTTTGAATATCGCTTTTTTTCTAAAATGTTGATATTGGTTGGATTCTAATGAACGGCACACAAGTTGATCCATTTTCGCCTCGGCCATCATTTTTGTAGTCTGTTTTGGTGTTTTCCCAAATCCTTCACAAAATATATCATAGCGCGCTCTTCAAAAAAATTCTGGATTATACCTCGGACAAATTATAATTATTTTCATTTATGTTAATCTTTTCTCAAAGACAAATAAGAAAAATCACAAATTGGGAAGAACCTTTGGATGATGAAAAATATAACTTGGCACATATACGTATATAATAAACGTATCTGCATTAAAAGACCACATGAATGAAGGGCTTTCACAAATCAATCGTCCCATTTTACTTTTTGTCTTCAATACTGCTATAATAATTTCCACATTTGGATGGTACGCACGTATTGCAAGTCCGGGAATGTATGTATTAGTATGCCTTGTGTTTCGTCAGAAGTCATATAAAAAACTTCATTCAAAAGAAGAGGTTTGCTTAATAAAGGACATCTCAAACGTTTATTAATTATCGAAAGGATATCTGGCTCGCAACACTATGGAAGACTGTAGGTACCACAGTCTTGAAGTATTGGTGTTTTTCGGAAAACAAGAAAATTGTCCAATTTCAAAGACCAATACGCATACTGTCGAAAATATGATTTTTGAAACAGAAACGTGTAATGGAGGCGTTTAACGAACTGTTGTCTTGTAGTTTTGTGACTCTTGTTTTGTGTTTGTGTGGCCTTGATACATGTGGCTTTAATCACGAGATTTTTTTTAATTCTATCAATATATTTCTATAATTTTATGGTGATATATCTCGAGTGACAAAAGCAGTATGGCTGGTTTTCAAATTGTGTACGAGCTATAATGCCATTACACATTCTGACCAAATGTGGTTACGACTGGAGAGAGGATTCTAAAGTAATTGATCAGACAAAATTAGGTCTTTTCTTTAATTAAAAGACGATACCTCTTGAATTATCTAAGCAATATGGTTGTTTATCACCATCGTCCAATATGTTATTCCCAAACACGATCTTAAATATTTAAATGATTTGACAATGGTTTTTAAGTTATTAGAAAGGCCGATTTTGGACGATTTCTATAAAAGGAGGTATATACCTGTCGGATGACTAAGCCAAATGGCTGGTAATCGAACTTGTCCAAGATATTATTCCGATTCTGACCAAATTTGATGGGGATTGGACAAAAGATATTAATCGGCACGCACATTCACCGCAGGTGAGCCTATTTTACGTGTATTAAACGTTTTTTTTAAACATTCGCCTTTGGTTTCATGACATAACATACCTTATATTTCGTCCTGTTTTAAAATCCATAAACAATTAACATACTTTTTAAGCCGCTTCTCTATAATTACTTCATGTTTATAAGCATTTCAGATTAACTGTAATGTACGCTGAACATATTTCCCCCCAGCGAACATATGCGTTTCAGAAGATAAAAGTACTGATTAAGTTAAATGTTTGTAATTGGTTGAAAATCACCACACAAACATTTGTTTTTTCAATTACGACTGAACTTTCATTTAGTCAAGAGTATGGCAAATGGTCATGACATGAAAACAGTCAACTCTGTAATACAGAGACGTAGTCAAACAAATGGGCAACATATTCAACTCGGTCAAGCCATAACAAAACTATCATACAAAATGGGTCAAGGCGACTACCGATCGTCAACGTTAATCTAATTCGATACTAATCGTAAACTGATATTATATCTTTTTAAAAACTGTAATTATATAATCTATATTTTGCAACATATGTGTGCGTGGTCATGTAGCCAGTATTTAAATATTTTAATTTATGTCAAGACGCAGATTACCTAATGAAACAGACAAAAAATTTAGAACAAGCAATGTCGTACCAAACTATTGAAGTTCAATGTTCTTTTTATATAAAGACAGGTCAATAGGAAATATTTTTAAATGGAACACAATATTAGACACTGTAGCCCGTTTTTTTTTACCTTTTTATTTTAATGTATATTAAAACTCTGAAAGAAATGAAAATTATTATGTTAGTATCAGTGTTGTTTCTACAGATTTTAGATATTTAAAGTTAAGACTAATATTAAAGGAGATGCTAATGACAAAGGAAAATACAAAAACGGACAGCGAAAACATGGTACAATATCATACATTGAATGTGGATGGTTCATCTTTGGTTGATTAAAAACAAATCATCACAATTGCTTCCAATACAATTAAGAAATAAACATATACTGATAATCATTTTTCAGGTAATTAATTGCAGCGTAAAGAAATTAACTTATATGCACATAAAGTAGCATACATTTCTGTTAGAATATAAATCCTTTGAATGCAAATAAAGCAAAATCATCAAATAAAAATGAGTAAGTGTTCTTTACTAAAAACTAAAACGATCCGGTGTTCAATACAAATAACATTATTCAATTGTACTGTACACCTTTAATGAATTGTTATTGGTTTCCGCGACAAGAAGTATGCTTTGTTGCTGTGAGTAGTAGGCGAACAGTGGTTTTCGTATCCCCTCCTTCTCCCCCATCAGTTGTGTCATCTGATAAGTGGACAAATCAAGTATCATAATGGTGCTACTTTCACAACCAGAGATTAACAGTTGGTCATCGAGTGCAGTGATACCTCTTGGTTCTTTCAATGCAGGGTCCTGCAACCTCTTGACGATGTTTAGATTCATATTGAGCTTTGTGATCGTGTTCCTGCTAATGTCTGATACGTAGATGAAAGCAGTCGAACCTTCACACACCACTGTTAAGTAGAGAGGAAATTTGAAGAAAGGTCCATTTCCATCCGCAAATATCCGTCTTATAGAATGCCCTTTCAGATTCAGTACCTCTAACACGCCATTGCAGTGGGATACTATCAACCTATCTTCATGGTAAGCAATACCTCGGAGGTCACCATGCACATTAATATGGTCACCAAGAACGAGTTTACCTCGAGTCTTCAGGAACTGAATACCTTTAAAGGACAAAGTAACAGCCACCCTGTCACCGGGAAGATGACATGTTTCCCATGGCTGACCCGGTACACTGATCTGGGAGACCAGGCTGTTGGTCTGCATATCCACCACCTTGACTTTGTTGTTGTAAAAGTCAGTCATCAGCAGTCTGGACCCGGCAAGCTGGAGCATGCCAGACAGGCTGCATTCCATCTTGTCAGTTGGAGACTTCATTGGAATGTCCATAGCTGGTGTTAACCGTAATACAGGCTTGTCAGTAGTCTGAGTCACTGTAATGATTTTTTATAGTGTATATCAACTATCTGTACTACAATAACTTATAGGGTAACATATTCAAATTTAAAGTATAAATTTGAACGTTAGCATATAGCATTATGATTTTTTTAAACACAAAAAACACCATGTCATACGTTTTCCATATTACGTTCATTTTTGAAAATATTTCAACCGTGTTTTGTTTTAATTCATGCTCATTGAACAAAATCACCGCGCTTAGTTTTACAGCAATTTGAATTAAGCATATATCATAAGACAAATTATTCATAGCAGTAGTATGAACATGTAGGTCATTAAAGAAAATGTTCAATTACTCAGATGGTTTATGACTGTTAATACCTGTGTGTTCGGCAGCTACAATGGTTTTCATTTGCCCATCTCTCTGAACTGTGAGTCCTGTTGTGCCATGGTCGCTCTCTGCTGTGATTTAAAACATAGCTGTCATAACTTCTTGGTATAAGGGCGTTGTTAGCAGTTTGTAGGAATATAAACTTCTTGTTTTTGATAAATATTGTTTAAAGAATCAGCAAAAATGTACTGACGAATTAACAAACTTGTTTAGATATCCGATTTACAAATAAACTTTCGCAAAGTCATTAGTACTTAAGTTATATTTTATGCCTATTGACAACATGCACATTTGGTACAGTTTGAATGAGTATTGGTAGTTGATAACTTATAAATGAAGTTTTTGCAGAATGTAATTTTGCTCGGTATCTTATTATAATAATAATTGAAGTCCGTCTTGGCAATATTTTTGGCAATATTTCAAGGTAAAAAGACTTGTTTCAAATAATTGTTTAAGTTAAAATTTACATAATCTTGCTCCTCTTATTAATCCTTTCAAATAATATCAAAACAATGTGGGGTCACTTAACATTAAACAAGAGCTATCACAGAGTCAGCGCGCTCGACTATTCTGCCGCTTTTCAGTGTAAGATTTAAAAAGTTTTGTTGAAACATGCATGGATCACTATTAGATTAGATTTCAATGCAATACATGATGTGCTGAGATATTAACATAAATGTGGTGACATGCAAAATTTCAACCAGAATTTTTAAGTCTAATAATAAAGGACCATTATTTGCAAAATACAGTTATCTAACTTGGTTATTCAATTAGGTTGGGTGGTTGAATAAAATTGTATAAATTCTCAATGCAATACATCAAGTAGTTGCTGAGATATTATCTAATGTGTGCTAACATGCAAGACCTTAACCAGAATTTCTAAGTTGCATAATAAAGGGGGGGCAAAAATTATATAATATGAAAGATAAAGTTATCTTTCTTGATTAAATAAAAAGGTTAATTGGTTGGGAGCCTGTGTGTAAAGTTTCAATGCAATACATGATGTATTCGCTGAGGTATTGACTCAAATGTGGTAACATGCAAAACCTTAACCAGAATTTCTATGTCGAATAAAAAAGGGGCCATCATTTGAATATAATGCAAACTAGAGTTATCTTACGTGGTTATTTAAGTAGATTGGATGGTTGTGTACCATTGTATAAAGTCCCAATGCAATACATCAAGGAGTTGCTGTGATATTAACCTATGTGTGCTTGCACGCAAAATCTTAACCAAGGTGTGACGCCGGCGCCGACGCTTGGCTGAGTGGTATAGCTCTCCTTATTCTTTGAATAGTCGAGCTTAAAATCACATACTTGTACAGTGGCTACCTTTAAAGATATGGTCATTTATATGCATATGATAACCAAATACTTGATAAGTTAATGCATTTGCAGTTTTTTTTAAAATAAGGGCTTTTGTACATCTCGTAATTAACGTTATTGTTTATTTTGTAAAGATACGGTAATAGAATGTGAAATCTCTTTCATAGTTATTTGTCGTTATTATCTGCAACTATCTGAAAATTCTGTAATAAACGTTATTGCAGTCTGTTTTAGGTTCAGTTTACTACTGTCTTCATCAGATTGGAACAATATAATGAGTATTTATGAAAACAGCTTTTGTATAATGTTATTTGGTTATAAAACATCCAGCGTAAGTTTATGTGAAGTTCTGTTGATTTTGCCCGATGCCTTTGTTAACAAACGTATACTAATCCTAATATATATCTACAGTAAATATAAGAAACAGCCTTTTATTCTATATACTAGTAAATCACTTCACAATTATTTGATATGTTTAGACAACTGCAATGAATATATAGATATAGAAATAAATGTTTCATCAAAGGTGTATACAATTTTGTTATTACCAAAGTATTCATATATACCTGATGTGGTTGTGTTTTCAGTCATAATGTTTTCTAATGTCCCAAGGCCAGTGTCAGATGCAATAAGACGCTCTGTGGCTGGATCCTTTCTGAATTCATAGTGGTGAATTACGTTTTCCTTTTTAATGTCAGCAAGCTCATTCTGCAGGCCCTCTAGTAGTTTCTTGACCCTTTTGGTTTCAATGAACAATTGTATCATGTTATTTCCTTGTGCTTCGAGTGTGATATTTATTTCTTCCAGCTTGGACTTCAAGTTTGTATATTTCGGTTTCAGAGACCCTAGTAGTTCTTCGTCCATGTTTTTCATCTTCTCTATAAGCTTTAACAGTGCCTGTTCTCTTTCTTCAACAAACTTGTTTACTTCCTCTCGGTATCTTCTCAGCTTGTCAACTTCATTTTCACATAACTTTGCTACAACGTCAACGTTTTTCTCTACATCAGACGCGAATAAATTTATGTCTTCAAATAACCTGGCAGTTGTTTTCATAACATCCCCATACTCTTTTCCATCTTTGAAGGCTTTGGATATATCTGATATGACATCAGCATGACACGATCGATGGTTTTGTACTGCACAGTGTCCACAAATGAGGGTCTGATGGGAGCTGCAAAAGTATTTGATAGACTCTTTCGGATGGATATCACAAGGCTCTGTGCATTCATATTCAACTCCATGGTCACCGATAGATGTAGGCATATTTGATTTGTCAAGAAGGAAATGCGATCTAGACATTTTGAGTTTTCTATGGACACTTGCGCAACTAGAGCAGAGGAACTCTTTGCAGACGGTACAGTAAACCTCAGCAGGGAGGATTTCGTCATCTTGTTCACAAGGCTGGCAGTAGGTTGTGTCCTCTGCAGACGGCCCTGCCTGCAGTTTCTTCCCTGGAACCTCCATAGCCCGGGTATCTTATGATAACAAACGTCTTATTATAGATAATATTGTAAACATAACTAGAGATTGCTTTTAAAATGCGTTTGTTTCTCACATTGTGTGGTCGTAGATGAGAAATAATCAATGAACTTTGTACTTTTGGACTTGAGGCGAACAAACATAGAGGTCATCTACTGGTAATTACCAACTGCATACCCAGTATGAAGTTCCTGCGTCTAAGAATAAAGGTCCAAGCTTTCGTTATTAAGCGGAAAGAACTGTGACGAACAAATAGGAGACCTACAAATTGTTTTTTTCCTGAAGGTCACTGTGACCTTGACCATCGGACTAAAATCAACAAAGGTCATCTACTATTCAAGACCAACTAACATACCAGATATTAAGTTCCTGGGCCCAAGCGTTCTTTAGCGGAAATCTTTATGTTTCCTTAAAGTCACCTTTACCATTGACAAACTGGTCTTAAAATCAATAGGGTCATCTACTAGATATGACCAACTGCATACCAAATATGAAGTTCCTAGGTGCAAGCGTTTCTTCTATTTAGCGGACACCATTTTTTTATCTCAATGTCACAGCGACCTTAACCTTTGACCTTCTGATCCAAAAACCAATAGAGGTCATTAAATATTCACAACAAACTGGCATACCAAGTATGAAGTTTCTAGGTGCAAGCATTTGAGGTATTTAGCGGAAACCGGGTTTCCACCTCAAGGTCACAAAATCAATAGGAATTAGGGTCGTCTTCTTGCCAGCTGGCATACCAAGTATATAGTCCTTCGGTGCAAGAGTTGTTAAGTTATTGAAAACAGTTTTTTTTCCACTGCGACCTTTTCCTTTGACCTATTTATACCATAATCAATACAGGTTGTTCCCTAGTCATGACCAATCGACATATTAAGTATGAATTTTTGGTGCAAGTGTTCTTTCGTTTTTCAACGGGAAACCTTTCGTTTCACCTTAAAGTCATCTTGACCGTGACCTTAAGAACTACTGATCCTGAAATCAATAGGGCTTATCAACAGATCATGACCAACCAGCATATCGAGTATGTAGATCCTGGGTGCAAGAGTTTAAAAGTAATTGAGAGCAAAAACGTTTTTCACCTCAAGGTTACCGCAACCTTGACCTTTGATCTACTGATCCCAAAATATATAGAGGTCATTCACTTGGCTTGTCAAACTGACATACAAAGTATGAAGTTTCAGGATAAAAAGATTCTTCATTAATTGAACGGAAACCATTTTTTACATCAAGGTCACAGCGACCTTGACCTTTGACCTTTTGAAATCAAAATCAAGAGGTGTCATTTACTGGTCATCAAGCTGCACAACAGGTATGAAGCTCCTGGGTCCTAGCGTTCTCAAGTTTTTGAGAGGGATTGAAGTGTGACGTATAGACTTTCGGACTGACCGACCGACTGACTTACTGACAGACAACTTACAACTTGCACTCATTTAAAGTCACGCGAACTGACTCACTTGATTTCGCGAAAAAACTCGAATGGATTTAAAGCCCCATACAGTATATGGTATGTTTTACGGTTTTAGTAATATGTGCTGTTTTTAATGAATAAATAAAAGGATACGTGTACGACTGCAAAATAGAAACAGCTAGTAAATCGCAGACATTGACATTATTACAATTCTTGTCATTGACCATATGTAGATTAACACATTTTCACTATGTCGAAGATGGATTTTTTTCGTATAAAAATTAACTCCTATAAAGGAACAATCACAAGAAGGCGAATGCTTTACCGTGTTATAAGTACCGCGGGTATAATTTACAAAGTTATTCACTTATATTTCTACTAGTTATAAAACGTTGTCCTTGACACAATTGAACAAATCAGTTTCTTCGCTTGAACTTCCATCGTTTGTGAGAGAATATTTATAACATAATGAAGTGCAATAATGTGCGTATATGTTTCAATACTAAAATCATAAAGATTAAGATTGCACTTATAATTTGATTAAATCATTTCAATAAACTAACGTTTTACTTCAGGATAAAAGCTGTTTTCAATGTCATTGAACGAAATCAAAATCGAAACTAGATCAAATCATCTTATGAAAAGCCTTTATAGTTACATAAATAATTTCCCTGCGTTTATACACTGAAATGTTATTCTACAACAACACACAGGAATCATGATTTTACTTGAAATAAATAACGTAATTATTTAAAACATACTATACCTTTTCTCAAAGTTTAAGGGTGAGGAGGAAGTAAATAAAACATATCTTAAAGGGAGATAAATGTGTTGGAAGGGTTACACTTAACTGATATATTTACCTCTATTGAGATATTACCTGTGTTAAAATTGAAAGTTGAATCTTTTCAATAAAATGAATATATTTTTGTAAGTCTGGTTTAAGGATGTTTTGGTCATCAAGTTATATACAAAAGCCAAATGACTGATATATAAATGTATTTAAAAGATTTTCTTTACTACGAAATTAGTTATCGAGTAAAATGAAATAAAGAAAGTGAATGCTGTTGACGATTTCAAACATGTATACAATAGCCGGAGTTTAATCAAATAGTAGTTCAACTAATTAATATCAATTGAGAGAATTCAAATGTGTTTTAATTAAAGTACGAAAGCATATTATTAATGTGAATGATTTATTTTTTTATATTAAATTGATATAAGCATTCAACCAAATGTCTTTCATCACAGTTTTAAATTGAAAAGGTGTTGGAAGGGTCCGCTGTAGGCGGCGGATGTGCATTCATAGTACGTATGTTAACTTGGTTGGTTATAGGCAAATTAGCAAAGTCCATGTTTTATGTAGATAGAGAATTTAGTGTATATAAAGATCAGTGGACCCCTTCAGTGTATAACATTGTACTAAATTCCCTACTGTGCGCAGTCTTATCATCTTAATGTAATTAAATTAAGCAGGTGTCCGATTATATTGTCAAACAAATGAAACAATTCAACGACATTAATTTAACCGTCGAACGAGAATACGGCGCCCATGATATTTTTCAGAGTTATTAACACATGTCAGTCTTTAAAACTGAAGGATTTTGGTGTTAAAGCCATAATTTACAATAACGTATACATCACAAGCATCTGGTGTAGAGCGACGTCAGACATATTGTTGCGCTACTGTATAGATTTGCAATTCATGTTTTGTTTAGATTTAGAATTAATGTTCATCTTATAAACGTTTTAATACTTGTATTATAGTATTAATGTTAGTGTTATTTTATATTGGATTTCATATTTAATACAAATTGCGATAGGAATATTAATATAGAGACAGCCATAATACATTTGATCAACTAAAATGTCAATGCCATTAGAATGATTGTTTATCCCGAAGCACAAACAACCCGAAAATAAAAGTTTGTTATATATCATGTTTTACAAATTCAGGAAAAGAAAACCAAGGGTGCAAGAGCAACAAAACTGATATTTATCCTCCACAAATTCTGTTTTGATACTGTTTTTATAAGACAATTACAATTACAACACCTCTTCCAGAGATAGATGTAGTAGTGTAATTCTGGTTGGGGGAATCTTACCTTTTTGGTAAGATTTGCTCCGGGTAAGATTTGCTCCCAAAGGTAAGATTTGCTCCCAAAGCACTCCACCAACCCCACACACATTATATCCCCTAGCCTAATATTTAACTCTGATGCATTTTGACGTGAAAGTAACTGCATAAGTTCAGAGTGTGCTAAAGGCTTTGGGCAACAACATTATGAATCCAATCGTCAACGTTGTTCTATATAAGAGCGGTCCTATAAAAGAAGCGCTTTCGTTGTAACACATGGACCTTAAACCAACAGTGTGAGAGTTATTTTATTACCGAATTATTTAAGAAGGGTGACCTAAGAAACTTAATTCAATTAAGGTTGATGTTATATTACATCTTAACATTTATTACGACCTTTACTTTGCGTAATCAGAAATGGAAATAGAAATGGTTTTGATCCTGTTCTTCAAAGAAACTCGAGTGATTTATAACATGATAACCGTTTAATTTTAAAACTGTATTACCATAACAATCATTTTACCAAATAAGCGTCTAAAGTCTTGATTTCTGATAAAGTCTCACAACATTAATCACGAAATGTTATGTTTTGAGAAGTGTATCCCTTTGGAAACTGATATTTGATTGGTAGTAACTTTTAAACTTCTTAGTATGATGGTACTAACGTTGCTCCGCTTTACTCACAAATTTTAAAACAAAATCATTAACAACAACACAGTGACTCAACATCTTCGTTTTATAACGGAGCATACCAGATTGGTTAATGACCTTCGTCAGAACTGTCAACGTCTGGAACAACAGGTATTTATAATCGGCTTTTAAATATTACAAGTATTTACATAGCAAACAGTTAATGTTCGAACTTTAAAGATTTTATATAGTTATCAGAGTTTTATGGTTACTTTTTTAAATACACATATTTTAATATTTTTGATTTTTAGCTAAGACTTGTTGATACAGCTTACAAAAAATCTGTTTTAATTTAGTTAGTTGCTGAGCAAACCTAAAAACAGTGGTAAAAGATCACTTTCAAGCATGGTGGCAAACATGCTAAACATAAACGCCCAGGTAAACTATTGTATGTACCAAGTCAATGCTTTTACGATATAATGTTAAATAGTAACATTTGGCTACTCAAATGATCAGTTATACGTTCTGTAGCTGCTTGTTGTATATGCATTATTAATAGTTGATGTCTAAGTTACACTTTCACTTCAAAATTGCAGTCCAGTGCTGTATACACTGTGCTATGAAAGCTTACCCTTAACCGTTGGAATATTTAAGCCATATACCTAACGTGATAAGATCGACTAGCCAATCACTCATCAGAATGAATTTTACTAGGTAGACATACCTAGTAATTTTTCTTAATGGAAAAAATACGAAAAAACTGCGAAAAAATAAATTAATTGTAAACTATGTGGTACTTCAATTAGTTAGTTTCAATGAATTGTACACATCGACACCAAGTTTATGTCAGTTTTCAACAATTTTCTTGTTTTTTCGCTATTTCATCATACGGTGATTAGCCCCTTTAACGGTGTCATGGATAGCATTTTAGTGCACTCTTTTTCACTTAGGAAATTGCTTTTAAAGGAAAGGTTTTACACAATTACTAAGTTATATATTTTCATTTTGTATTTTGTTGTTGTTGTAGACGAAAGCATCTCAGATTGCATTGCAAACCGTACAGGAGAGTCTGTAAGAAGAAGAGAAAAGGTGTGTTTTTAACATAAGGAATATTCTTGTAAGAAATATAACAACTTTTAAAAAATAACAGTAAACAAACAAACAAATATCGTGTGTGTAGAAATACCCGTTCACACCAGATAATATTTTTTTATTGTCTCCCTTTAAAAACTACCCTTTTATACCAGATAATACTTGTGTTGGTAAATAGCTAGAAAATGGATTTGATTGATCTTAGAATTATCCTCCTAACTATTTACATAAGTAATTTATTTAAAATGTACACAATGAAACTATGAGGTAAGATATATACGAAGTAATATATGAGGTATAATATTTAAGGTAAAGAAAAGAAAACAACAGTCAAAAAACGTACAATAAATAATTACCAATCACAAAAGATAAACTAAATGAAATGTTATTATAAAGCAGTATATAGAAGAAGGGAAAAGCCTGTGAGTTTTGCCGGGTATGTACAAAAGAAATGTTAAACTGTATTGAAAATAGAATTTCAAATTAGTTTTAGTGAAATTTATTCATTATTACGATAACAGAAACAAGAGCATCGGTAAGTCTTTGAAAACATACAGTCACGTTTTAGCGCCTTTTTAATTAAGCATACATTACGACACATACACACTTATCAATTTTCCATACTTGTATGAAGTTTTACAGATGAAAGTTTAGTCAAGTGTATACAGTGGTAGTTAAAAAACTTATCATACCTGTTCCCCGCGACTGACGCAGGGAAAAATACTAGGTACAACAAGGCATTCTATTCATTTCTTCTCACGATTTACTCATTAAACAGTTTTTCCTATCCGAATTAAAGTCTCCGAATTTGACTAATATTTATTGCTAAAATGATTACTTAATTATCCGAAAATATTTGCTTTAATTTTAGACAAGCAATGTTTAATTGATGTCAATCGAATAAAACCTGCAGTAACTTTTTGTATTTTAAATGTTGTAGTATGTTCACTTAATTAATCCTTTTTGCGCACAAAAATAGTTTTAGCCACTTCTAGGTCACTCGCTTTTACCGTCATTTACTACCAGATCTTGCAATCTTTTACCGAAATTTATTCTTTTCTTTTCAAGCAAATAATATCGAATTGATTTAAATTGCTTCAAGCCTTTTGTATAATTTTACCATTTAAAAGTTTTAGTTTTTAAACCTGAATAAGCGATCGCGAAAGGTAATTGACAAGAGTAGAAGTCAACAGCTCATATTGGGTTGATGTGAATTGACAATTCCTTACTGAGTGATATCCCTTTTCGAGCAGAGAAAATCTGTGTCATCGCGTAGAAAAACGAACTTGATTCGAGCTTAATATCTGTTTATTGTTGAAAAATAAATATTGTTCGTGTATTTATGTTATATTGTATTAAAGTTTCACGAAAGAACGTTAACAGTTATTAAAACAAAACAAGATGTATAAGAAAATTAGTTATGTTAAACACTGGCTGTTTCTGGGATTTTCAAATAATCTTATTAAGAAAATCAGTTTTCAGTTTATGCTTTTGTCATTGTACTCATAGGTTCTTGTTCTTTTTCAGATTCTTCTTCCACCGCATCAATATGTACCCACAAACTATTATGCCACAATATCGCCGACCAGTACTGTCTAGTTTGGGATGTGTCCTACATATTGAATACAAATTGAAGGTTTAAGCTGATGTAGTACTGTGCCAAATAGCAATGAAGAGCAACCTATACTGGCGGGCGTGTTCTTTACGAATCACAAGGTCCTTGTATGGAACATTATATCACAATACCATTCCGACGTTTTAACCCTAACATTCTTTTCTGTGCCAATGATTTCTATGTTTGAACGACGTTGACAGGGGACCACACAACGATCAAGTAAAGGTAGAAGAAACCTCTGAATTAGTTGAATTAGCTCCTTGATAACTTCTTGTTACCAAACTATTAACAAAAGCTGTCGGCAAAAGTGAAGATGTTGAAGGCGAAGCCTGAGAACAATGACTATGGAACGTCCCCTATCTTACGATATGGAACACAGTCCTGTTAAAATATGGAAGTATTATCCATGTGGATTTTATGAACTATGGGTAAATGCGAAAGTAATATACATTATGCAAGATAGTACACGGCATTGTCTATACTTGAAATATCACCAGCGACGACTGCGAAACGACCACTTCCACTGACTCAAACCTTTGCGGTTATGTGTTCGATCGAAACAATTTTCTTCTTTAAAAATATGTCCATCTTGGGTGCAGTAACCTTCGATGTTCTATTTTCCCTGTCAACGTCGTACCATTGCAGTTCAAGATCGCGTGAATTAATATATTACATAACATGGCATGACATGCCAATATGCCATAGTTTATTATTCTTTATAAATAACGAATACAGGCTATGCATATACACATACATCACTGTCCGTTCCATGGTGTCTTTACGACAGTACCTTCTCAGACTTGTTCATGATGTCAAATGTGAACTGACTGAAAGAACTTATTCAAAATAGCCTCTCTGGACATCTAAGCTCGGGCGGGATGGCATCTATGTTATAGGCATTTCTGTCGCTGAGCCCATTGCGGTGCATGACGCTCTTTAACCATTTACTGGCAGACCTGGTCGTGATATTTATTACTTTTTCTGCTGAAGCTATAAATGTAAGTTACTGCATACTACAGCATATATCACAGAGGGACAACCGATGATTTATATCATCAGCAGAAACAGCGTAAGCAACAAGAAAATATTATGTTGATACGCATTTAAATCATTAAAATTTGATATGAATAATGTGCAATATTACATCCCACTTATTCTTGTTAGAGGAAAAGTAAGTAATATAATTTTTGAAAATATAACCCCTTAATTAAAAGCAGTTTCATGGTTGGGGACGCAGGGTCGTCAACTACTAAAAGAATGCTGATGTAAAGTTTTCATAACTCTTCAAAGAATATTCGAAAAGAAAACACAAATAATTCACCAATTTAGAATAATATTAGCCATAAACATAAATAAATGTTCTGTTGTTTTCAAATACGATCATTTATATGTATAGTAAACTCGTTTAGGAGGTTGCCAATGACCTTCGCCTTTACGATTGACCGAAAGGCCGGCGCATCTTGGTTGGCCATGTACGCACGGAAGTATTCGCGTGCTTGTTCGTCATTATCACAAAATCTGCGTTTCCTCCCTCTTTTAACACCCTGTCATCCTTTGCCAAAACATGTTGGTGGAACAATGACACTTGTTTAAATTTCAGTTCCTTCCTGCGCACGGCAGATACCGTCAAATCCATGGCATCTTTACTGTATGAATGAAATCTTGTATTGGTAAGACTAAAGAGCCAAAAAACTCAAATAAAATAACAAATTGATTAGTAATTTATTCAAGGTAAACAACTATATTGGCTTGTGTTTGTAGGGAATATTCGAGTTGCCTTCATTGGTTTAAAAATGAAAAACATCCACTAAAATCACAAATAAAATCGTTTTCACATCAAAAGCTGCACAAGACAAAAACAACTGAAAGATTTCTTACTTAAGATGTATTTTCGCATTGTGTTTCAAATTGGTCATTGACATTCGTCCCTCCTTAAAACCGATTTACTTAAGCGCTAATAGGGTCGTTGTCGTTGTTGTCGCTATTACTGTCAACGAAGATGTCATTATCCATACTCCATTAATTGTAAAATATGGTTGTTCCCAATTAAACTAATGCACGATACTTGTAAAGGGAGGTCACTGCGTATGCGATTGCGCAGTTTTGTTATCCTCCCCATTATCGATAACATAATAATCAATGTTGTTAACATTACGACGTTTCTGTCATTTACTTCATCTACTCCACGCTGCAAGAGTCAGTTGCATTTCTGAACTCGTCGTTTCTCTAATCAACAGTAGTAGGAAAAGCAACAGCAGCATTCATATCATGACCGACACCATCTTCACCGTTATCTTCACCATTATCATCATCGTCATATACGAAATATAAGGAATTGTCGTCGTCGTCATGGTATTTATAGGCATTATTTTTGCAACCAACAACATGCTTATGACCACTTTGACTTATCATGATTATCGTCATTATCATCATCATCATCATCATCATCATCATCAGCATCAGCATCATCATCATCATCATCAAAACAGTATTTACATAATACTTTACCCATTGACGCTTTTTTGTTTTATTTTGCAAATGACTTCTTTATGTGTAAACTTTTGGCTACTGAGCTTGTTTCTCTAGTTCTTCATATATATATATATAAAATTCAATGGAAAATAATCACTCAAAATCAACGTGTTTTATTTGCGACGGTCACAGTGACCTTTCTTCCAAAAGAATTGTAATAGTACATGTGAAAACAATTGCCAAGATAATGTACAATACTTCGTTATGAACATCTAAAGATTTTTAACTTTTCATTATTTTAACTTTTGCAGACTTCAAATTCTCGAAATCGGTGGCCTTTGATAAAAAAAATTCGAATATTGCAGCATCACACATATATCGTTCTTACACAACTTTTTAGAGAAAGCATGTACGTTACTTTCTTTCATGAATAGATATCAAACAGCAACTTGCATGTACTCCTTTTTACAGAATGCTGTTGTTTTTTCGCCTAAACGTTTTTTAAAGCGCTATTAACGCCTTCTCAGCAAATTAGGCGCATGTTTCAAAATATGTTACCCACAGAGCTCTTGTTAGAACTTGTGAAGATTATTGTGTTTATTGTTACAAGCATTTGGTCGATGTATGACCATCCAAAACGTGATTGGGTACCTTTATCACATATTTAACCTTCAAATTGGAGCAAATGTATATCAGTTTTGAACGCTTTAAATGTGCAAAATAATTGACAAATTTAAAACTTATCTGGCGAAGAGCAGTTAAAATGTACTCTCCCTGAAATTTTACAAATTTACATGCTAATGTTAATATTATACACGTTTTGAAACTTATGAGACTGATATAATTTTGAAAAACAATTGGTCAAACAAATCTGACAAAGAAAAAATGACGCCAAAATATATTGTTTTAAAAAACAATAGCGCCAACTGTCGCGAAGTACGCCCGTCTTTTTCAGGACACCAAATTTGATGATAAGTGGTTGTAGGTTAAGCCAAATATAGAGCAAGAACACTGTTTATACACTTTTGCCAATTCAAAGGCCATTTCTCTGGAGTGACAAAGGCAACATGACTGGCTATCAAACCCGGCCGAGATATTATTTTCATACACACTCTGACCACAAAGGCTTTAAAAGTAATTAGGTAATTAAAAGGTGATAAATCTCGAGTGACTAAAGCGATATGGCTAAATATCAAATTTGTCCGAGATATAATGCCATTACACATTCTTACTAAATGTGTTTAAATGTGTTTATGATTTTACAAAGGATTTTAAAGTTATTGATTAGACAAAAACGTTTTAAGGTAATTTCTTTAGATAAATGAAGATTACAATTCAGTGACCCTAGCAATATGGCTGTTTATCACCCTTGTCCAAGGTGCTACCCACATACATATTCTGACCAAATTTGGTAATGGTTAAACGAAGGCTTCTAAAGTATTGATCAGAAAAGACCGATTTAAAGTGATTTTAATAACTACAGGGCAATTACTGTCGAGTAACTACAGCGATATGGCTGGTTATCGAAGCTTGCGAGTTATTATGCCGAGTCTTACCAAATGTGTTGATGATTCGACAAAGCTTCTTAAGCGTTTTCATCGGACAATTTTAATTACATTCGTTAGATTTATTAATCAACACAGCTTTTATTTCGTCCTGTTTCAAAATCCATGGGTATTTATTACACGTTTTTGGTGCAATTTCTCTATTATATGTACGTGTTTTCTTCACTGGACATATTTCCCCATCGAACCTTTGCGCTGCAACACATAAAGGTACATGTACTTACTTAGTCATATACATGTAATTGGTTGAAAATCAACCTCGTAAGAAGCATTCTATTTTCAACTACGACTGAACTTCGATCTAGGCTAGTACTTGAAAATGTAAAGTATGGCAATCGGTCATGACATGAATATAATCAACTCTGTAAGACGAAGACGAAGTCAAACAAATGGGCAACATATTTAACTAGGTCATTCTATATCAAATCGCACGTACAGAGAAACTGAAACTATAAAACTTCTCATTCTTTGAACGGGTGTATAAAAAACGAATTTTGTAATAACAATCGCCGTTGGTTTTATGTCTTCGCTTTTTTTAAATTCCATTAATAATAAAAATACATTGTTCTTGCCATTACTTTGTGTTTTAAACGTTTTGAATTAACCATAATGTACACTGGTCATTAATATGTTTTCACCAGCAAAGTTAGTCATACATTTGTAAATGGTTGAAAATCAACCTACAAACATTCTAGTTTCAACTACTTGGAAACGTAGAGTATGGCAAATGGTCATAACATAGATACAATCAACTCTGTAAGACGGAGACGTATTCAAACATACTGACAATATATTTAACTCGCCATAACAAACATATCAAACAAAATGGGTCAGGACGGTCACAGATCGCTCAACTGTGTTTTATGGCATCAGAAATGAACTTACCTTTATTTTGCAACATATATGTGTGCGTTGACCTGTTACCGGTTTTTAATGAGAATAGCCGAGAAAATGAAATCTTAACTTTTCGCCATTTTTATACTGACTGAAGAATAATAATGACACGCCTTTATTTCTCTAACGAAACAGACACTAGTTTTAGAACAAGCAATGTCGTACCGCAGTTGTATGCCGTTTGTATTAAGGCAGGTCAATGCCATATATCCATTAACAGGACACAATACCCGGCTCTAGGGCCCGTTTTATTTACCCTCTAAGAGGCTCCTTATTTTAATATATACTTAAACTCTGAAAAAAAGAAAATCAATATGTTATGATGATTTAAGATATTTACAGCTACGACCAATATCAAAAGATATTTATGACATTGGATAATCAGAAGATAGGAAAATACAAAAAGAGACAGCGAAAACATGAAACAATATCATATATTAAAAGTAAATGGTTCATTTTTGGATAATTGATGATAAATCCATGCAATGGCTTCCAACCCAAATTTGAATAATAAAACAATAAACTGATAATTATTATTTCAGATAGATAATTGCATCTTAAATAAATGTACGTATATTACACATCAAGTAACATTATTTCTGGCAGAAATTTTATGCTATTTTTACGAAGACATATAAAAGATATTTTGATTTGTACGCACTTTGAATGCAAATTAAACAAAATCATTAAATCATATTGAGTACATGTTCCTTACTAAGGATTATAACGATTATGTGTTCTATTCAAATAACATCTTGAAAAATCGTTCCCTTTAATGGTTCACGTAACATTCTCATTAGAATGCAACAGTAGAATGCTAATGGTAAGTAAACGTGAAGTTGATGTTTCGAACAATTTCACCATATCGGCTGCATTATTCGATTATATTGTACACCTTTATTTTATTGTTCAAGAATTCCGTAACAAGAAGTTTGCTCTGTTGCCGAGAGTAGTAGGCAAACATTGGATTTCGTATCCCCCCCTTCTTCCCGATCAGTTGTGTCATTTGACCAGTGGACAAATCAAGTATCATAATGGCGTTACTTCCATAACCACATACTAATAGTTGGTCCCCGAGTGCCGAGATGCTTGTTGGGCTTTTCAATGCAGGGTCCTGGAAGGTCTTGATGATGTTCAGGTTCATGTCAAGTTTTGTGACTGTGTTCCTGATCCTATCTGATACGTAGATGAAAGCAGTCGGACCTTCACACATCACTGTTAAGTAAGCAGCACATTTGAACAGTTCCTTTCCACTGATATCCCTTTCTAATTGTCTTATAACATGCCCATTCATATCCACTACCTTTACCTTTTCATTATAGAAGGACACTATCAAACTATCTTCATGGTAAGCAATACCTCGACACTCACCATCCAACTCGATATGGTCGCCAAGAGCGAGTTGTCCCCCAGTCTCCAGGAACTGAATACCTTTAGTGGCCAAAGAAACAGCAACTCTGTCTCCTGGTAGAAGACATATGTCCCACGGACAACCTGGTAGACTGATCTGGGACACCAGGTTGTTAGTCTGCATGTCCACCAACTTGACATTTTTGTTATGAAAGTCAGCTAGCAGCAGTCTTGACCCAGCAAGGTGGAGAATGCATGACAGGTGACAGATCACATCGTCAGTTGGAGAACTGACTGGGATGTCCACAGCTGGTGTTAAGCGTAGTTTTGTCAAATCCCCAATGGCCTTCCTCACTGTATTGAATAATTTGCAGTAAATGAAATATTTGCTTTATATTTGCACCTTATTAAATTACATGTTTAAACTGTTGAAAGAATCACAGCGCTTAGAAGTAAAGATATCTCATAAGACAAATTATACATAACAAATTATTGGAATATGTAGGTCATTAAATAAGGATGTGCATTCACTCAGATGGTTTATGACTGTCAGTACCTGTAGGTTCGGAAGTTGCAATGTTTTCCCTTGGACCATCCCCCTGAACTCTGAGTCCTATTTTGCCGTGGTCTCTCTCTGCTGTGATTTTAAAACATAACTGTCATAACGTTTTGGTATTGGGGGCGTTGTTTGCACTTCGTAGAAATTGTACTTTTGTTTTCCATAAATAATGCTTAAAGTTTCGGCAAAAATGCAATGAAGAATTAATGAAGTTGTTTATAAGATATTTTATGTATAAATAAGCTTTCACCAAGCCATTGGTCCTAAAGTTATATTGTTCTGTCTGCTGACCCCATGCAGTTAAACTTTACATATTCTTTCTCCTCTCATTAAGCCTTTTCAATTGATACTAACATAAAATAGGGTGTCTCTGCATAAAACATTCACATAGTGGTACTGTGGCTACCTTTAAATAAAATATATGGTTATGCATATATCTATTATAACTCGAGTGGATACACTTGTTATTTCTTAAAATATGGGCTTTTCTACACCTCGTAATTAACGTTATTGTTTCTGTTGTAAAGATTAGATAATATACTGTGAAACTATTTCATATATATCTGCCGACACTATCTTCAACTTAGACACTCATGTATTAAACGTTATTGCAATTTGTTTTTAGGTTAAGTTAACTACTATCTTTATCAGATAGGATTTATATAATGAATGAGATGAAAACAACTTTTGTATAACGTTATTCAATTATCAAACATGCAGCGTAATTTTATGTAAAGTTATGTTGATTTTGTTCACTTCCTTTGTTAACAGGTTTATAATAATCTTGTTACTGATCTATTGTGTATAGTATTAGGACATGCCTTTTATTTTATATACATCACCTAACCATATTGTGTACTGCCTTTGTTAACAAACGTATACTCATCCTTTTATACATCTAAAGTGAATTTTATAAGAACAAACCTTTTAATCTATATAAATCAGTTCACAATTATTTGATATGTTTAGACCCGTTCAATGAATGTAAAATTTTATATAGAAATAAATGTATTTAGACGATGTACTATTAGGCAAATCTTAATAAACTGTATGTTATGTTCTGTTTCATCAAAGTTGTTTACAATATTTTAGTTAAATAAATAATCAGTTATACCTGATGCGGATGCTATTTTGTGCGGTTCAGTCATAATGTGTTTTAAAGTTCCAAGCCGTGTGTCGGATGCAATAAGGCGCTCTGTGGCTTGATCCTTTCTGAATTCGTAGTGGTGAATTACGTTTTCCGTTTTAATAACAGCAAGGTCATTCTGCAGACTCTCTAATAGCTTCTTTGCTTTTTTGGTCTCAATAAACAACTGTATCGTGTTATTTTCCTGTGCTTCAAGTTTAACATTCATTTCTTCTAGCTTGGACTTAAGGTTTGCATATTTCGGTTTCAGAGACTCAAGTCGTTCTTCATCCATGTTTTTCATCTGTTCTATAAGCTTTAACAGTGCTTGTTCTCTTGCTTCAAAACACTTGTTAACTTCCTCTCGGTATCTTCTCAGCTTGTACACTTCATTTACACCTAACTTTGCTACAGCATCAACGTTTTTCTCCACATAAGACGCACATAAATCAATGTCTTCAAATAACCTGGCAATTGTTTTTATGACATCCCCATACTCTTGACCATCTTTGAAGGCATTCGATATATCTGATATGACATCAGCATGACACGAACGATGGTTCTGTACTGCACAGTGTCCACAAATCAAGGTCTGATGGGTACTGCAAAAGTATTTGATGGACTCTTCTGGATGGATATCACAAGGCACAGTGCATTCATATTCAATTTCCAGGCCACCGATAGATGTAGGCATATTTGATTTGTCAAGAAGAAAGTGAGATCTAGACATTTTCTGTTTCCTATGGAGACTTGCGCATTTAGAGCAGAAAAACTCTTTGCAGACGGTACAGTAAACCTCAGCAGGGAAGATTTCGTCATCTTGTTCACAAGGCTGGCAGTAGGTTGTGTCCTCTGCAGATGACCCTGCTTGCAGTTTCTTTCATGGAACCTCCATAGCCCGGTTATCTAATGAGAACAAACGTCTTATTATATAAAATATTGCGTTTACTTCTTAACATTAAACTCATGTAACTTATTTTTCCTAACAAAACCCAGATGAAATGATGAAACCTTGCATCAATGGTGAAAATTTGGTACAAATTAATTATTATCACATTTTACAAATTGCACGAATTAAGAATAACAAGTAAATTGACTCATTCTAGATCGAGAAAAAGATACTTGTTGATTAAAAGCCTTATATAGTTTTGTATAATGCACTAGCCGAACCAGGTGGGGGACGAATCCGGTGCTCGCCTGCTAAAATCGTCTAAGTTTACTTATTTTCAATATAAGAGAGAAAAAGTAGTAAAATACGCACAAAATGCACCAATTTCGAATAGAAATTTTATTTTGGGAGACCCCTACCCCCCGCTTACACTTTAACCAAATATATTTCGGTTCTGATGGAGAGGCGGAAGTCAAAGGCAAGGCCCATAAGTTATACCCCCTCTGACGTCGAACCCTGGCTACGCGCCTGTAAAGTACGATATGCCTACAGTGTACCGTTTTTGATAAATAATATAAGGTATCGAAAAAGAATCTGCACCAGAATCTGAATTACAACTAAGATATTGCACGACCTTCACCAAAACTGATAGCATTACATTTCTTATCACATGCCGTTGATTGTAGATTAACAAGATATGTATCAGATCGGAAAGTATTTTCTCTGTTTTTAATCTATACATTATGTCATATATAGACACGGTAAGAAGAAGTTAGATGCTTAACCGTGGCATGACTATCGTAATAAATTACAACGCTATTCACTTATACGCACGCTAGATTTTGAATATTGTTCTTCACAACATGTAACAAAACAGCCACTTGTGATTTCTTTCAATAACGTGAATTGTAACTACGATATTTATTATATATATTGAAATGATTTATCATTCAAGAAAACAATATTGATATTTAAGTTTTATATAGCAATCATCTGTTTTATCAATCAATAGTTTAGTTCAAGATACATATTGGGTTTAAACTGCAATAAATGAATTCTACATGGAAAGTCAACTCATTTCAGATAACGTATGTATAGTGACATAGATAATGACCTATTTTAAAACACTGAAATGTACAAGATACAACCCGGATATACTTTAGATACAATTTTGATACTTTAATATTGTACTTATATATCAGAACAATCAATATTTTGTTAACGATGTATTTAGATTTTAAATTGAATGAATTCAGAATTAAAAGTACATCAAAAACAATTTAGAACAGTAAATATTGCGATATAGATAATGACCTTCTATAAGCAGAAACAAGAAATAGAAATAAGCAGTAGAAAGTATGGTTCAGTTCACCTTTAAACACTGATATGTACCAGATAAAACACGAACATACTTTAGAACAATATAAATAAAACAAATACAATTGAACGTTTGATTAAAATGAATTCTTACCTTTCCTCCAAGTTTAAGGGTAAAGAGGAAGTGAACGATCACTATTACGCAGGGAGATAACCATAATCAGAAATTATCTCAGGTAATTAATGTTATACTCAACTGATATAGACATGGTATAGTACTGTACTTCTATAATCTGTGTAAAAAGGGCAAATTACACTGATTCGGAAGTACCTATTCATTGTTACATGCCTTATTCTTTTAAATGAACACTAGCCAATAATTCAAAGCATAGTTATAACTTCTCAGACCAGTGGTTACTTTTCATATGTATAGGTTTTTGAGCTGAATGGATCTTATTAAAAACAAAACAGGATCTATTTGATCTACTGTTTTGTTTGTTAACATCGCATTGTTTGTACTCCTACTGCGGATTTGGTCGCTCTATCGATTACATAATGGCTACATTCAACCAATTTTATTTTTTCTTAAAAGAAACGTAACTTTTTTCTAACTTAGTTAAATGTTTAGAACACATGCGGAACTTCCTCCCAATATATCGTGATGCGGTGTTAATTTCGCATGTAAAGTGGTCAGTGGAATATATTGGAAATTAATATAGTTGTCAGCGACCTAAAACGAAAGTAGTACACATTTCCATTGAAATGTTTTATTTTTTTCTTGCAAGTCTGTTTGGTAGAATTTTAGACATATAAATGTAAGATACGATGGAAACCAAAATCAATTTATTATTTGGAGAAAGTTCTAAGGGCTCCAAAGAAAAAATGTGAATACAGCTTTACATCAAAAGTTTGATCAAATAAAGGCACGATTTAAAAATCGAAAAACCGTCTAGCGATGTTAATGTTTGGACTATCATTATGTTAAATATGTCATTGGATGATGTGTTGTACACATGCAATTAATTCAATTTTAAATAAAACTTAGTTGTCTGTGTATCATACTGCAAAAACTGGACGATATGATGTTAACAGAATTTGGTATTAACTTATCTTATTATGCAGATTTTTAAACTTTAAATACCATTCAACCTGTATATGATTGAACTTACTTTTATAATTCTTTAAAAATCAAGAAAATATTTTCCTAAATGAGCATCATGTTTTGGATAAACAAGTTGGCCACCTGGATAAAAATAAACAAACGCCAATTGACTAAAATTCAAATACATGTAGTATCGTAAAGAAAATGGAGTTGGACAGTTGTACCATTTTCGACTATTCAGATGCGGTTAACGTACGTTTCCTTTTTATTTATTTCTTAGTTTACCGCTACATTCAAGCTGAAAACCCTTCCACATGCTTTAAAAATTTGAAATTAAGAACTTGTGTACTTTTGATTACAACAAAAATGAACCTGTTTGTGCTGAAGTGAGATAAAAAAAATACTATTCTGGTTAAAAGATATTTTGATTCTTCCCGTTGAATGATTGTTTTTCTCTTAACTTTTATCATTACTATTCAGAATTATAGTCATATAACTGTTTGCAATGGCATCCGAGCACAAAGTCTGTATGATATATGCCGAGTACTAAATTCAGGTAAAATTTTCTTTAACACCACCATTCAGGTCGTCAACTTTTACAAATTATGTTTAAAGATACACTCTTACTTTCAAATAAGATCCACCACAATTATTACAATTGTGTTAGTATACTAAAAAAATGGTACATATGAAGAATATCGAGTTTAATTTGAAAGGAAGGTGCAGAAAACACGGTATTTCTACCTTATTAAACGATCGTAGATCAGGGTAAATCTTTTAGCATTCACCAATCATTTAATATTGTTTCGTTTTCAGCTTGTAAATACACGTTTACACTCTTGTTATCGGTTAATCATATTTATCATAAATGCATTATTTAGTAAGTAGTTAAAGGTTTTTTGCTTAATCAACGGTTAATGATGTTTGTTATGCATGTGTATGTATTGATTTTGAATAACAGTGTCGCTTTAAAGGTCCGAAATATGAAGTTTATTGTGATTGCATGAGGGCGCGTGACAAAAACTTCAGCAACAATTTCATGATAATGTTCGGCATACCTCTTTTGAATGATACAATAATGGCATAGTAACAAATTAATTTGTGGAGAAAGTGCGGTTTCATCGCATGTTGTGTTTTTTAAAATTGAGTTTTTATGATCACCTTTGTCGGCCTCTAGGTCGATGATATAACCGCAAATATGACATTTATTGCAGTGCCCCTCATTCATACAGTGGCATAAAGTTCATTGAGTTTTCATTCAAGCTCATTAGATGAAATTAAAAAAGTATAAAACCACTATTATGGAATTTTAGCTGAAGATAACAATACTGTGAACTGTTCGCTTTTAACAACAATATTAAAGTTCATCATTTATTTTAACAGCGGTTGTGTACTTCGTAATGTTTGCACGAAGTTACGCTTGCGCTGTGTGTGGGAACGAAGCAACCACTACATTACACGTGCATTCAAAGGCACATGCTCTAAAGTTTGGAATAGAACCAGGGACGCGTCGGTGGTAAGCGATTTATCTCACAACTGCACCGGAAAATTGTAGTTACAAGACATTGGTTGATGGAAGTTACAAGTTCTTTCTCGATCGATAGTTTCTATAACGATAAAGCTTGTATTTAAATAAAAGCTAAACCAACCTTACACATTCAATAAATGGGTTAAAGCCGTTTTGCCATCGGCACGATGTAAAGCATCTGGCAGAAAAATTTAGCTTTTGCCCAACATACTTCAACCCAAAATATTTATTGCAACATACCCGAAGATCTTTATTGCAACAGGCACCGATGGTGTTGTTTTTTTAAATAGTCCAATATATTTATGGAAACCAAAAACGTCATTGAAACAAAACGACGATCTTTATTGAATCGATCCAAAGATATCTCAAGTCAAGTCAAGTAAATTTTATTTATAAGTCGGACCATTAACAATATAACACAAGCTCTGCAGAGCTTTTGATACCGACTATAAGCATATATTTAATGACAAGTTATACATGAATATTTTATATCACTTGATTTCTAAAATACATTTGAAAAAAAGATAATACATAACGAAATATTTTTGTTACTAGTAATACATTATTAAATAAGGCGATTTAAATGAAGCGCATGACAAGAATAAATAAAAGCAGTCTAATATTAATAGCATTTTAATAAATCTATACATACAAGTGAATCAAAGCAATGCAAAGCAATTCAGATAAAACAATTAGACGTTACATGTACATTAAAGGAATTCTTGTTAAAAAGCATTAATGAATACTTAATTAGAAAAAGCATACATAATATTTATGCACATTGAAGGTATAAGCATGCATATGATAACAAACATTTACTGCAAAAGCAGTAAGCTAACAAATGATTCAGCATCCAGACTATGTTTTACAAGATGGACAAGATCATGTTGAACCGTCCAAGAGACTAATCATTGATTTTAATTGAGACAGCGTTGATATTTGTCTGATGTGATTTGGTAAAGAGTTCCAAAGTCGTCTGGCTGCTAAGTACCTAAAAGAGTACCTTGTACTATAGACTTTTGGCAGTTCAGTCACATTTGTATATCTAAAATCATAGTAAGAATGTTTAATAGTTACTATATCAAGTAGATATATATGTCCCGGTTTATTCAAAATCTTAAAAACTTCAAAAGCAGAAGTTCTCATTCTCCGAACTTCAAGTGATGGTAAGCCAGATTTTCGACGTAGGGCTTCGTAGGAGCTTGTATAATCAGTTTAAATAAAACGAAGGGCTATGTACTGGATTTTCTCAATCTTAGCTGTATTTGTCTTTCCAGAGAAGTGCCAAGTTAAGGTACAATAATTAAAATTTGAGAGTATGAAAGAGTGATACATCGTCAGTCTGCCAAGTTTAGTAAGGTTGTAATTTAGACCACATGAATTTTAAAATTTAGAAACGAATCGAAGGTGACCCCCAAATAACACAACTTCATTATCGCAATTAACACTGATCACATTGAAACTGAAGTGCAAATTTAATGTGTTTTCTTTCCGAGGGATATTACCTGAACATTCTCCGGGTTTTGCATGCATAAGATTTTCTGAAAACTAATTAATCAGTGTAAGACTATCTGATTCAAGGACCTGAACAAGGTTTTCAGAAGCATAATTGTAGTGATTAGAATCAGAGAAAGTGATATTTATCATTTATCATTAATAGATCATTGAATAGAATCGACCAAGTATTGTACCCTGAGGAATTCCCTAGACTATATCCCTGAAAGAACTACAGCATGAACCCAACTTGACACATTGTTTTCTTCCTGACGGATAACTTTTTATAAGAGAAACAGAATTATCCGACATATTGTAATGCTTGAGTTTTAATAATAAAAGGTCACGGGGAAGACAGACAGGGCCTTAGAAAGATCCATCAGCACAGCAGCAAGGTATTTATTTTCATCTAAAGCCTGTTTCCAGTCCTAAGTGATCTTCAACAGTGTAGTATTACAATCATAATTCGGTCTGAAAGCAATAAGATAAGGGTTAAAAATATAATCAAAATGATCCATTAGCTGTGTGTAGATGGCCCTTGCAAACACTTTTGAAATAACAGAAAGAAGGCTTACAGGTCCATAACTGCCCTTTTCAAGAGTACTTTTCCTTTTATGGATGGGAACAACTTGTGCAAGTTTCATGTTTTCTGGAAAGGAAGATTGATCAATACTGTTATTGATCAATAATGTTAGAGGATGACAAATGACAGTGGTAGCAAATATGAGCATTTTTTCAGATATACCATCATTGCCTTCTTATTGTTCATTTTCCATATTTATAGACAAAATTATTATCGACATGTTTGAAATTCTGAGTTTCCTATAACAATACTTTCAATATTTTCTATACTAGGATGACTTTCATTTCTATGTCACTGTTACCAATTGATTTTGCAACATCATTCATTAAAAACTTCACATACTTTGTTGTGGTGAGATATCAGATTATCACTTCCTTCTAGTACAATGTTTTTAGACAAAAAAACTTCCTTTGTTTGTCACAAAAGGTTTTGTTCTTAAACTTATAAACTTATTTTTACACATTTGTTTCTTATAGATTGCTTTTCTAAACTCAGAATTCATAAAAGGTGCAGGTTTTAATGGTTTTAGTCTTTGTTTCAATAGGAGCAAGTTTGTATTAACATTCTAAAATATGTCTACTGAGACTTTCTGATGGATTATCTATGTTTGTAACACCAAGTAAATTGTTGAAATCATAGTGTGCAAAATTACCTAGAAAAACTTTATGATTAAAAAATGTAAAACTCCTGTATTTAGAGCAAAATATATTAGCGGGCATGCTCTTTATGCATTACAATGGCTATAGCAAAAATGGCTTGGGATATTTTTAAAAAGAGCATTATTTCACAATAGATTGGAGCACATTTAACCTGAACTTCATTCTATTCGTTGCCAATAAGTTCTATGTTTTGAACGACGGTAAAAGAGAGCCACAAAACGATTATGTTTAGGTGGATTGAACCACTGAAATAGTTGAATAAGCTTCTTGAAAACTTCTTGTTACCAAACTCACTGTTAACCAAAGCTGTCGGCAAAAGTGACAGCGCTGGTAGCGAAGCCTGTGTCACTAGCCGCAAACAACCATGACTACGGAACATTCTCCATCTTACGATGTGGAACGCAGTCCTGATAAATTATTTAAACGTATTATTTATGTGAAAATAACGATCAATGTGTAATATTATGTCCGTCGTTATGGTGCGTACTTGAAATATCACCAGCGACGGCTGCAAATCGACCACTGCCACTGACTCAAACATGTACGGTTATGTGTCCAGTCGGAACTATATTCTGTTCAAAAATGTCCGTTCTTCAGCAATTCTGTCGACTCCGTCCCATCGGACGGTGAATGAATATACCGCATATTACTTAACATGCCGATATGCAATAGTGTATCATACATTATAAATACCGAATACAGGCTATGCATATACACATAGTTTACTGTCTGTTTCATAGTGTCTTAGTGATTTACATCATCAGCTGTTGCAGCGAAAGCAGGAGCAAATCATTATAAATTGATGTGAATATATTACATTATACTTATTACCGAAAAACGACATGAAAAATGCCTCTTTTCCTATCATGTATTATATTAATTATTACTCGTAAACCATCATTACGTTTTATCATATTACAAAAACGTGTTTTAGTTTTATTGAGTTGCAGTTTATATAAATACGGTTACACAGTTGATAACAAAAAAACCCTAAAGAGTACATGATTGAATGAATAATAGGTTAAAACAGAGTTATTTTACCCAACGTTGACGTTTGTGTATTCTTTAAGGAAAAGAAGAACGATTTTAAAAATTTGTAAAAAACACACATTCTACAGCGAAAAGGATTTTAAGAAAAAGTAGGGGGTATATTCTTTTCTTCTTCTTTTAATGGAGTTGTGTCTTAATATCATATGTTAACTGTCAAAACGTGGCCATTTGGTCTAGGCAAAAAGAAAGAAAAAGAAAAATGAAATATTATCGATCAGAAAAAATATCCCTGCTGGCGATACAAACAAATATAATAGAGTGAATAAACAGGAACCGTTTACAAGTATTTCTTTTTGTTACGCCTTTTGGTCTGGTAGCCAGTTATTTAATTGCTTTGAACTCCTGTTACCATAAATTATAATGGTTAAAATGTTTAACACAATCATTTAAACTTAAACAGTAATTTATTCACGTGAGATTTTACTTTGTTCCAGCGAAGATTGCAATATATATTTAACCAGGTGTGCCCCAAAAGTAAAATTTCACGTGCATATTGCGACCTTACACTGAACTAAACATTTGTTGTTCTTGTATTATATGTCAGAAAATGATATAAAACGATAGTTAATAGTTGTTTTTCAGTAAAGCCCGTGTATGCCTACGTAATGGCATTTTGGAGAATAGGTTTATATTACACAACTGCACTAAGAAACCATTCATAGTATTATACTATTTTCAGAACTTGCCCGAGATATCCTCCAAGTGTCACAGGAGAACGAAATCTCAAAACTGCCGCGTCGGACTCATGTGTATACTGCCATAATTACGTCACACGATGAGGTCATTACGGAAGGTAACTGTTTCGGATAGCATTTATTTCGGATTTTTTTTTATGTTAAAGTCACACATTTGTCAAGGAAACGTTGTCATTCGTCGAATAGACGTTTTTGGAACCTTTTGTGGCCATCGACTTTACAGTTTGACTAGAATGCAATTCTGAGTACATTTTGTATATAAATCAGTCACGGGAGTTCATGGTATTTTCTTGAAGTTACTTAATTAACTGCTGTTTTACGGCAGCACAGACATGGTACACCATGGTTGTTTTCAACAAAACACCAGTATTTCTAATTATCTTTTTAAATGTGTTGAAGAAAGGCAATTACAAGTGTAGTTTATTTTACCATTTCACTGGACGAGTATACACATTCACTTGTAGTTCACTTTTTAGCTTTTAGCTCCGTCAAAAGAAAATTGTAAGAAAATCAGACAATAAAACAGGCTCTAGTCATTATGTTGTAAGATTCATACATGCATTTATTGTTCATTGATATGTAACATAACATGCGAAAAGCAATGCATTTGTATAACTATTATATCCACACTAAAATGATGATATTCAAGCTATATGAGTTTGTTTCATATCCTGTAATCGCCATTTAGGAAACTGCAAGGTACCATTGGCAAACAATCTACAAGTTAAGAGAAAAATAAAGTGTTGTCAAGTCGAATTGATATAGCCGCATTAAGGCGCTGTGTATTGCTTTCCTGTCGTTTATAGAGATTTAGCAGTGAAAACAATGATATATCACTGTTTCAAACAGTCAAAAAATATTACTGGCATTTTTCATTGATTTGAAAGTTGCACCCGCTCTTGGTTCCAATAAAACTTCAGCGCACAATTTCAACAACGACATATCCGAAATGGCGTTACGTGCATATACGAATTGGAGCGTTTTTTCTAAAAAGGTGTAAATAATTCAAATTTAACGCATACAATAAAAAGAAATAAATCTTTGTTTCTGAGAAAAATAGCAATATATATGATCTTGTAAACAACAAAAGTGAATATTTCATTCGTGGCTACACAACTCGTAAAATACAAATTTTGGTGCTCACTCGGTGAAATATATCATGATCTTACACTGAAACAAACAATTACCCTCTATGTATCACTCAGTTGAAAGCTACATATCCAAAACTTATTCAGGAAACCAACCCCTTTTAATCGATACAAGTATAGTGTGGGATCATTATCATCATCATCATCATCATCATCATCATCATCATAATCATCATCATCATCATCATCATCATCATCATCATCATCATCATCATCATCATCATCATCATCATCATCATCATCATCATCATCATCATCATCATCATCATCATCATCATCATCATCAACAACAACAACAACAACAACAACAACAACAACAACAACAACAACAACAACATCATCATCATCATCATCATCAACAACAACAACAACAACAACAGTATTTGCATAATTGGTTTAAACAATATTTATTTCAATATAATATTTACAATTAGTTTACTTCTACAAATTTGAGCATAATCGAAATTAACAAAGACCAAATACGTAATGCATTGAAACAGGAAAACATCTAAATTATGCACAAAACAATAGTGTACACAGAATTGCGAAGAAAGCCTTGAGGCTTATACTATGTCTCTCTTCTCTCTTTATGTATTTGCATAATTGTTTACCCATTGTTGCTATTGTGACCTTTCATTCAAAACAATAGTACAGTTATGTATGTAAACAGTTTTATGATTATGTACAAAATTACTTTTTTCTTTATGTTTTCAAAATGGACTCTCATACACTTTAAATTCACGACATCGGTGGCTTTTATAAAACATCTTTCAAGTATTGTAGCATCGCACATTTTAAGGTACGTTCTTACACATATATAAGAGAATACATGTACTTTCCTTTCTTTAATGATATATATCAAACAAAAATTGCATGTTTTCCTTATAACAGAATGCTGTTGTTTTGTAGCCTAAACCCATTTACTTTTTTAAAGCGTTATTAACGCTTTCCGGTCAATTTGATCATTTTAGGCGCATGTTTTAAAATTGTCACGGAGCTCTTTTTTGAACTTGATTGATGTTTATTGTGTTTATTGTAACAAGCTTTTGATCGATGTATGACCATCCAAAACCGTGATTGGGTACCTTTATCTCATGTCAGTCCTTCAAATAGAAGTATTTCAATATCGAACGCTTTAAATGTGCAAACTGATAGACAATCTTAAAACGTAATTGGCGAATAGCAGTTGCAGTGAAATAAGTTGAGCTATTCTACATGAAATTTAACAGATATAAATTCTATTTTCAGTTTATATTCTATTATAAAGTTTATACCATACACTTTTTGATACCAAAAAGACTGATACAATATGGAAAAAAAACAAATGGCCATAATACATCTTAACTGACATCAAAAGTAATAAGCAAGAACGCCCACTATCTTAAAATACGGCCGTCCACTCTTTAGGACATTAAGTTTGGTGACAAGTGGCTGTATGTTAGGCCAACATTAGAGAGAAAACATTGTTTTTAAAGTTTTTGCCAATTCAAGGGCTATTTCTCTGGAGTAAAAGAGTCAACATGGCTGGTTATCAAACCTTACCGAGATATTCTGTCAATTCACACCTTCTTACCTAATTTAGTGATGAATTGACAAAGACTTCTCAAGGTCTTGATCGGACAAGAACGATTTTAATTTATTTCTATAATTAAAGGTTGATAACTCTCGAGTGAGTTAAGCGATATGGCTGGTCATCTAATTTGTCCGAAATAAAATGACAATACGCATTCTGTATTTAAACAGAATAGACGAGGAAATGAAAAAAGAACTAAACTTATCGCCATTTTATACTGACTTAAGAATATTTATGTCATGACATTGTTTCATTACAAACACTATATTTAGAACAAGCAATATCGTGCATAACTTTTACAGTTTTATTTTAAGGCAGGTAAATGCCATGTATCCATAAATAAAACACAATACTCGGCCCTGTGCCTGTTTTATCTAAACTCTTTATTTTAATATAATGTACATTAAAACTCCAAAAAAGACAATCAATATGTTAGTATCTGAATTGTTCCTACAGATTAAAAAAATACGACCAATATCAAAAGAGATGATAAAGACAATTGATAATAATAAGACAAGGAAAATACAAAATCGACAGCAAAAACATTGTACACAACCATATACTAAATGTGATTGGTTCATTTTGAAGATAATTGATATCTTATCCACACAATGCATTCCAACTTCATTTAGAATAAAACAAATATACTTATAATTATAATTCAGATAGGTAATTGCAGCTAAACTAAATAAACAATCATTGAACACCAAGTAACATTTCTTTCTGGCAGAATATTGATGCTGTATTCTCGATGAAATTTCAAACATTATTTGAATTTGTAAGCATTTGAATGCAAGTCAAGTAAAATCATTAAATTATATTGAGTACGTATTCCTTCCGGTGTTCATTACATATAACATTATAAAAATCGTTTCCTGAAATGGTTCACGTTACATTCTCATTAGAATGCAACAACTGAATGGCGAAGGGTAATGGGTAATTGAACTTTAAGTTGATGTTTCGAACTATTCACACCATTGGCTGGTCTTATCCGATTGTATTGAACACTTTGACTGAATTATTCGAATATTCCGTGACAAGAATCTTTCTATATTGCGGAAGGTGGTGAACAGAAAGTGGATTTCGTATCCCTTCCTTCTCTCCCATCAGTTGTGCCATGTGACCAGTGGACAAATCAAGTATCATAATGCTGCCACTTCCATAAACAGAGATTAACAATTGGTCCCCGAATACCGTGATACATCTTGGGCTTTTCAATGCAGGGTCCTGGAACGTATCGATGATATCCAGGTTCATGCCAAGTTTTGTGATTGTGTTCCTGCTCATGTCTGATACGTAGATGAAAGCGGTCAAATTTTCACACCCACTGATAAGTAAACAGGACGTTCAAACAGTTTCTTTCCATTGCCATCCCTCCCTATGACTCTTATAACATGTCCGTTCATATCCAGTACCGCTACCTTTCCATTATAGAATGACACTATCAACCTATCTTCATGGTAAGCAATACCTCGGCATTCATCATCCAATTCGATACGGTTACCAAGCACGAGATGCCCTCGAGTCTCCAGGAGCTGAATACCTAGATTGAACATAGTAACAGCAACCGTGTACCCGGAGAGATGGCATATGTCCCATGGCTGACCTGGTACACTGATCTGGGACACCAGGTTATTGGTATGCATGTCCACCATCTTCACTGTGCAGTTGTTACAGTCCACAATCAGCATTCCGGACTCGGAAAGGCGTAACATGCTAGACAGGTAGCAGTTCTTGTTGTGAGTTGGAGACTTCATTGGGATGTCCATAGCTAGTGTAAACCGATATATAGTCAGGTCTACAAAGACCTGACTCACTGTAATTAATTGTTTACAGTAGATTCAATATGTGTTACAATAAAATAATATAGGGCAACATATCAAAGTATAAGTTTCATCGTTAGGATATAGCATTATGGTTTTCAATTGCAATGTTATATTAATACACATCATGTTATACATTTTCCATATGTCGTTACAAAATTGAATATATTTCAACGGAAATATGTTTTTTTATGCTCATTGCTCTTTGAAAATAACAGCAACACCGCGCTAATCATTACATTAATTTGAAATCAACTTATCTCATTAGACAACTATGCATAGGAAATTGTATGTTATTAAATGCGGACGTTCATTTACTCAGATGGTTATTGACTGTCAGTACCTGTAGGTTCAGGCGTTGCTATGGTTTCCCATTGTGCAATGGTCTCCCATTGGTCATCTCCCTGAACTGTTAGTCCTATTATGTCATGGTCGCTCGCTGCTGTGATTAAAAACAAAACTGTTTTAACCTGTTTGTATTAGGAGCGGTGTTTGCAGTTTGTAGGAATCTTACTTCTTATTTTCCATAATTAATGTTTAAAAGTTCGTCAAAATGCATTGACGAATTAATAAAGTTGTTAAGATAGCCGATGTACCAATTAAGCTTTTACTATGAAATGAGTTATAAAGTTTTAGTTTTATGCCTGCTGACCACATGCAAATTTGGTACAGTTTGAATGGGCATTGCTAGTTGATTACTTATACATAAAATTAACCACTGAAAATCAATTTTAGATGAAGGTTTTGCAGATTGTAATCGTGTTCATTATCTTAATTCAAATCCGGCTTGGTTGACCTATTTGGCAATCTTTCAAGATAAAATAGCTTGTTTATAATAATTGCTTAAGTTATAAAAAATACATTTTATTTCTCCTCTCATTAAGCCCTTTTGATTAATACCGTAATAATATAAGATCACTGGTCATTGAAAATCCACATATCAGTACAGTAGCTACCTTAAAAGATATGGTTATGATAACTTAATACTTTTTAAATTTATGCACTTGTAGTTTTTTTTAAAATATGGGCTTTTGTTCATCTCTTAATGAACGTTATTGTTTCGGATTTAAAGATTGGGTAATAGAA
Organism: Mya arenaria; assembly: GCF_026914265.1. Lineage (NCBI taxonomy): Eukaryota > Metazoa > Mollusca > Bivalvia > Myida > Myidae > Mya > Mya arenaria. The sequence continues at coordinate 41,970,963 of NC_069136.1, forward strand.
TGTGAAAACTATTTCATATCTATTTGTCGAAATTATCTGAAACTTAGACATTCCTGTATTAAACGTTATTGCAATCAGTTAATAGGTTAAGTGAAATACTGTCTTCATTAGATAGGAACGAGATTAGGAATATTATGACTGTTATAAAAACACGTTATTAAATTATTAAACCTGCAGCGTATGTATATGTTATTTTTGCTTACTGCCTTTGTTTGAAAACGTATAATAATCTTATTTTATATCTAAAGTGATTGTTGAAGGGCTTGCCATTTATTTTATATAAATCACTTCACAATTATTTGATATGTTATTACACGTGCAATGAATGCATATATACAGAATTAAATTTATTTAGACGACGTTCTATTTGACAAGTCTTAATAAACTGTCTCTTATGTCCTGTTTCATCAAAGGTGTTAACAGTATTGCAATTAAATAAATATTCATATATACCTGATGTGGTTGTGATTTCAGTCGTAATGTTTTCTAATGTCCCAATGCCAGTGTCAGATGCAACAAGACGCTCTGTGGCTGGGTCCTTTCTCAATTCGTAGAGGTGAATTACGTTTTCCTTCTTAATGTCAGCAAGCTCATTCTGCAGGCCCTCTAGTAGTTTCTTGACCCTTTTGGTCTCAATGAACAACTGTATCATGTTATTTTCTTGTGCTTCGAGTGTGGCATTAATTTCTTCCAGCTTGGACTTCAGGTTTGCATATTTCGGTTTCAGAGACCCTAGTAGTTCTTCGTCCATGTTTTTCATCTTCTCTATAAGCTTTAACAGAGCCTGTTCTCTTTCTTCAAAATACTTGTTAACTTCCTCACGGTATCTTCTGAGCTTGAAAACTTCATTTTCACCTAACCTTGCTACAACGTCAACGTTTTTCTCCACATCAGACGCGCATAAATCTATCTCTTCAAATAACCTGGCAATTGTTTTAATGACATCTCCATACTCTTGGCCATATTTAAAGGCCTTGGAGAGATCTGATATAACATCAGCATGACACGATCGATGTTTCTGTACTGAACAGTGTCCACATATCAGGGTCTGATGGGAGCTGCAAAAGTATTGGATTGACTCTTTCGGATGGATATCACAAGGCACTGTGCATTCATATTCAACTTCAATGCCACTGATAGATGTAGGCATATTTGATTTGTCAAGAAGGAAATGAGATCTAGTCATTTTCTGTTTCCTATGGACATTTGCGCAGTGACAGCAGAAGAACTCTTTGCAGACGGTACAGTATGAATCAGCAGGGAGGATTTCGTCATCTTGTTCACAAGGCTGGCAGTACGTTGTGTCCTCTGCAGATGACCCTGATTGCAGTTTCTTCCCAGGAACCTCCATTGTCTGGGATTCTAATGAGAACAAACTGATAATTGTATGATAGATTGTATTAATTTCTTAACATTTAACTCTTGTATTTAAAAAAAACAACAACAGATGAAATGATGAAACATCAATGGCGTAAATTTGGTACAAATTAGTGTTTGCACATTTTACAAGTTGCACGAATTTAGATATACACGTAAATTGGCTGATTCTTAATCGCGAAAAAGATACTTGTTGATTGAAAGCCATATATAGGATTGTAAAAAGCACTAGCGGATCCAGGGGTGGGGGGGGGGCGAACCCAACGCGCGCCCTCCTAAAATCGTCTATGTTTACTTTTTATTTCAGTATAAGAGAGAAAAAGTAATACAATACGGCGCAAAATGCACCATTTTGGAATAGAAATTGTTAAAATTTTATTTGTGGAGTACCCTAATCTGCTTACAGTTTGAACCAAATAAATTTCGGTTCTGAGGTAGCGGCACAAGTGAAAAGGTTACGCCCTTAAGTTTCGCCCCCCCCCCCTCTGACGTCGAACCCAGGCTAACACTTTAAACGATATATAATTCGGTTCTGAGGGAGGGGCGCAAGTCAAAATGTTACGCCCCCTCCGACGTCGAACCCTGTCTACGCCCCTGTAAAGTATGATACGTCTACAGTGTACCGTTTTTGATGAATTAATATAAGGATTCGTATAAGAATGTGCACCAGAATCTCGGTTACAACTAAGATATCGGACAACATTCCCCAAAATTGATTGCAATTCTTTTCTAATCACATGATGATTGTAGATTAACAAGATATGTATCATATCGGAAAGTATTTTCTTTGTTTTTAATCTATACAAGTCATATATAGACACGGTAAGAAGAAGTTAGATAGTTAACCGTGGCATGACTATCGTTGGAATAAATTACAACGATATTCACTTATACGCACGCTACTTATTGCATATTGTTCTTGACAACATGGAACAAAACAGCCAACTGTGGTTTCTTTCAATAACGCGAACTGTAACTACGGTATTTGTAATATATTGAAATGATTTATCATTCAAGGAAACCATGTTTAAGTTTAATATTGCAATTGTATGTTATATCAATCAGTATTTTAGTTCAACATTGGTTTTAAACTGTAAAGAATGAATTCAAAATCGGAAGTACATCAAATCATTTACAGAACAGTATATATAGCGACATATATAATGACCTATAATAAGTCGAAACAAGAAAAAAAAATTAAGTACTAGAAAGTATGTTTCAGTTTACCTTTAAACACTGATATGTACAAGATACAAACCTAAAATACAATATGAATAAATATAAAATTGAACGTTTGATTTAAAATGAATGCTTACCTTTCCTCCAAATTTAAGAATACAGAGGATGAACGATCAATATCACACAGGGAGATAAACATTATCAGAAATTATAGGTAGGTAAGGTTATCTTAAACTGATATAGACAAGATATATTGCTGTACTGATATAACATGTGTTAAAGGACACATTACACCGATTCGTACCTACTCATTGTTACATGCCTTATTTCTTTAAATGAACACATAACAATGAATCAAAGCATGGTTATAACTTCTCAGACCAGTGGCTACTTTCCATACTTATAGGTTTTTAAGCTGAATGGTTCCTAATTAAAAAAAAGGTATCTAATTGATCTACTGTTTTGCTTACATTAACATCGCATTGTGTGTACTCCTACATCGGATTTGGTCGCTTTATCGAATACACAGTGGCTACATTCAACCATTTTGTTTGAAAAGAAACGCTACTTTTTTCTAAATGTGTCAAATATTGAGTGCACGTTTGGAACTTTCTTCCAATATATGGTGATGAGGGTCGTAAAGCAGTGTTATTTCGCATGTAAAGTGGTCAATAGAATATATAGGAAATTGATATATTTGTCAGCGACCTAAAACGAAAGAAGAACACATTGCCATACAATCGTTTAATTATTTTCTTATAGGTAAAGTTGATAGGATTATCTTGAAAAAGAACAAATGACTTCAAATAAAAATGTGAAAACAGTTGTACATCAAAAGTTTGATGAAATAAAGGCTCGATTTTAAAATAAAAAACAGTCTAACTATGTTCATATTTACACTGTCATAATGTGAAATGTCAATGGATGATGTGTTGTCCAAATGCCTAATTTATTTATTAACATAACTTTGTTGTATGTGTATCATACTGCAAAATAGAACGATATGATTTAAACAGAAGTATCTTATGCAGAATTTTAAATTTTAATATTATTCTACCTATGTTTATGATTGAACGTACTTCTAGAATTCTTTAAAACTCTAAAATGTTTTTTTAAATGAGCATAAGACTCATGTTTGGGATAAACGAATGCTTTCCATTTTTGTAAATACGAACTTGTGCACATTTGATTACAACAAAAATGTAGTTGTTGTGGGTGAGTTGTGACAAAAAAGGCCATTCTGGTTTAAATATGTTTTATTTCTACCCATAAAATGATCGTTATTCTCTTAACTTTTATTATTACTATTCATTTTTGTCATGGCCTTTAAGCACTCAGTCTGTATGATACATGCCGAGTACCTAATATTCAGACGTTAAATCGTCTGGTTATATTTTATTTCAACACCACTAGTCAAGTCGTCAACTTTTAAAAATATCTTTGAATGTCCGGATTATGAAGTATATTGTTATTGCTTGAGGGCGCGTGACAATAACGTCAGAAACAACTTCACGATTAAATTCAACATTCTTCTTCCAAAGGGGCTATGTATGATATACCGGTACAGTCTTTTGTCGTAAAAGTGCGATTAATCGCATGTTTGGGTTATAAAAAGAGGCTTTAATTAACGGCTTTGTTGGTGTATTTATTTATAAATAAAACCGCAAATGTGACATTTATAACAGTGTCCATTGTTCAAGTACTGGCATACAGTTTGTAGTTAATTTGCGTAATTCCTCCTACGATTGAGTTCTCATTCAAGCTCATTGATAGTGAAAAGTTAAAAAACCACAATCATAGAAATTTAGCCAAAGGAAATCTCGTTATAAACTGTTTGCTTTAAACACTCATATCAAAGTCCATCAAACGTAGTTTAATCCTAATTTATCTTAAAGCGATAGCGTGCTTTGTTATGGTAGGTCGCTCTCGTTTGCACGATCTTGCGCCTGCGCTGTGTGTGAGAACAAAGCATCCACTACATTATACCTGCAGTCAAAGGCGCATACCCCATACTCGGAATAGAACCCGGGACGCATCGGTGTTAAAAGCGATTTATCTAACCACTGCGTCAACCGGAACATCGTACTCACAGGACATTGGTTGGTGCAAGTGACTGCAAATTCTTTCTCGGTCTTTATTAAATAAAATCTTAACCAACCTTAGAAATTCAATAAATGGGTTGAAGACTTCTTGCCATCTGCACAATGTACACATAGAGCATCTTGAGTATGAGTTTAGCTTATGCTGCACTGATGCTGTCTTTTGCCGTTGATGGCGATTAGCACATACATAAATTTTCCGTGTATTTCTTGTTGTTTGTCTGTTTGGTTGTTGATCTATTTGCCATAAAATAGGTTCAATGCAGCTTAAGTCTGGATGGTTTTCCTTATGGTTTCCGGTTTAATTATCCAACTTCAATAGGGTTGGCTTATGAATAAAATTACCTTATACATTTGTTAATTAATTTAAGTGTTTTAGTGTTTAACAAAATTGCTTGTTTTCTTAAGAACTGCTTTAGAAATTGCACTGAATGTGTGACCAAAGGAATGTTAATCCATATATAAGATATTCAAGTCAAAATTACACGTCTGACTTTGAAACCAGCTCCTCCAGATTGGCTAAGAGGAAGGTCACCAAATTGTCCCTGTTGTCAGTCGGAGACTTCATTGGTATGACCTTAGTTGTTGTTAACTGTAGCCTTGTAGTTGTAACTCTGTCTGTCTGTGTGAAATTAATTATTGCATTTAAAACATTTGTATAACATTTTCCTTATCAAGTGCAAATTACAAGATGTAATTATGTAATTATATAATTTAGAAACACGGTTTATAATAGCAATGCTATGTTTATAAACGCGTTTTCTATGAATAACATCATAGACGGCAACACGTGATTATTTTCGTTTTCTTAACTATCTATAATTCTTAAATCGGATAAACATTCAATTTATTTCAAATAATTATCAAAATAATACAAATGAACACTTAATATAAGATTGCCTTAAATACGACTAAGAAGCCTGTTTAACCAAAGATCTTAGTCTTAAGCAGAAATTATCTTAGTGTTATAGTTTCGTTGACTTGCCTTTGATATGTGTAAATTTAATTTTAGTCTCGAATTTAATCTTAACACAAAGCTTAAGAAATATCAAACATCAACTTGCCCTCTCTGACGTTCCTTCAGATTAATAATGTGTGACGTCACGACTATTAAACTAATGTAAAGGGCCAAAGATCTTGATTAAAACATGTTCAAAGCCTTTATTAAAACGGGCACATATTTCACTTTAAACTCAGAAGTAAAAATAACAACTATAAGAACTTCCTTTAAAATCAACTTTATTATTTCACTTTGACCAAGATTAGGATCCACTCTTTTGAAATAGCATATAATGTCAATAATAAGAGTTTAAAATAATTTTATAATGTCTAAGCAAAGTATTTGTTTTGGAAATAAACATTACTTACCGTTACGAAAACGGTTGTGGTACTTTCCAAATGTGAATATTCGATCCATTCATTGCACATATAAGTATTGTGATCGGTATCACTTATGTTTTGTTCAATTCTATAAAACGTGATATAGTCTTCTTAAGATTGATTCATCAGCACGGTGGCCTTCGGTGAACATCTTTTAAATAAAGTAACATAATAACTAGCATCATAGATTTAATGTCACATTTTAATACAAATTTAGTCACATATCAACTATAACTAATTAAGTATTGCTTTTTAATTCAGATATGAAAATCACGAAAGTGTGTATATTCTCACGCAACACAGCTCATTTCGAACAATTGCAAAAATATGAATTACAATGTAACGTAAGCGAATTCAACAAGGAATCATCTTATACAACACTGACTATTTAAGTCATATTCGGGTTCCGGTATTTCATAATATGATCTAAAAGCGAATCAACATTAAAACATATTATGATTGTTTGAATAAGTTGAGTTTTAAGATTATAATCTTATAGTTTTATTTACTACTATAGTGTAAGTTCCACTATTGGAATACACTTAACACTTTTACTTCGGTATATATGGTGTTATACATGTCATTGAATGAATTTTAAATCACAACTAGATCAAATGATAGGTTGTGTCCATGTTTTAAACACCGATCAAGTGATATGATGAATAAAAACAATAATCAAGGTTTAAGGGAAAATATAATTTCCGACGTTTGAGTGAAACAAATCTGAAGAGAATGTCCCTTGTTTAATGAAAAAAAACGCGAGGTGGCGATTTATAAGCACGAGTGACTCGTGCGCATATGAATGTAAAGGCGTTAAGCTTGGGGAAACGATCCGTTCACATCGATTCAAGTGATTGTTAAATTTTACAAGAAAATGTTTATTTTGAAAGCTTTCTGCTACTATGCAATTTCATCATATGAATGATCAATTTGTTTTCATTTGTCTTCAGAGAACATTACCATGTATTATACATTTGTATAACTTGATAGACTACGTATACATAAATATTTATCCTAATCATAAAAATGATATATGTTCTATACATCTTTATTAAAGAGCTTATGGGTAATGAGGCCCGGCATCTAGTGGTACGAGACAAATTCTGTAAATATGGAAGACAAACGGGCAGAGGTTTCTGAGGTTTCCTCAGGATGATGATTTTATCTTAGTTTTGCCTCGGCCAGTCGACCGTGTCTGTAAGCACCATTTTTGTCAGGCATGTTGTTACAGAGAAATACTTTGCTCATGTTGCAAATTCATTATGTACGTGTTTATCGGTTTCCCACGTGCTTCACTGGGACTTCCAAAATAATACCATTGAAAAGTATTGATATTGTTGTTTTCTATAGAGTTTATGGAACGGTATTCAGGGAACGCGAAATTAACACAAGAAGGTATACATCATCAAAACTTAGGTTAGGGAATTGAACATTACGCCCAACTGATATCTTTACTTATACGGATATTACCTGTGTTGAAAATGACCGGAAACTATTTTCAATAGAAGCAATTACAATTGTATAAGTCTGGTTTATGGAGGTTTAGGTATATAAATGAAAGCTCGAAGACTGGAAGTAAAACAGCTGTTTCTTTCCTTGGAAAATAAAAGTCAAAAGGAGATTACCGTCAACTCCAATACAAATTTTGTAAACATTTCAAGACAATATTTAAAAATATCTAAATGAATGTCTGGGTAATCATAACTTTCAACAGGATATATTCCGTACAAATGTGTAATATGATTTTATACTGAACCATGATTTCTGTCTGACTTTGTCTTTAATGACTTTATAATGTAAAGTTAACAAACGCTTACCCTTCTATCTATGTAAATGGGTGAACTAACTTTTGACAAACTTTCAAACCTCAAAACACTTACCTGAATTAGCATCGAAATCATGTATGGGATTAAAAAATATTTTGCACGGAACAATAAATAAAATAAAAACGACTCCTATCAAGGGGATGGAAGGGGCCTTTTTGTGTGTTATTTCGTAAGTTAAACTTCACGGTCGTTGATTATCTACACTTAATATTTTAATATTCATTTCGCTTGATTGTATCGATAAATGTTGCAATCAATGTGTATACCATTGCACACCGGCTAACGTGTTAACAAGTTAATACCACAATAACGGCAGTATTTATTTTAGATAAACTTGATTTTACGGCTAAGCCTTAACTATCGTCGTAGTAAATTAAATTTATTTTAGTGTCGTAGTGTTGTTAGTTGACATACGAAGTCAAGGCAAACTTTAGCCAGGGAGAAGTACAAACACAATTATAGACACTGAGTTAACTATTAACAGTTTCAGTTTCATGAGCACTCTCGTTTTCTATATTCGGTAACAATTAACTATTCAATTCAAATACATTTAACACGTGCATGCAAGGTGGGTGGAGAAAATTTCTTGTGATGTACCGAGCAACAGAACTCAAAGGATTGGGCTGAAACAGACATGACATAGGGTAAGTGCAACGTTAAAGTATCAATTGATAAGACATATTATATTCTTTAAAAACATATCAGTAATGTTTGCAAATTCCAAGGAAGAATGTCAATAAATAAAAATTATGTCCAGGTGAGTTATCTGTTTAATGACAGAGACATTACCATATTTTTGTCATGTGTCAAATATTTGACCCAGTTTTGGAAAGATACCGGATTTAGATAGCAGAAAAGTATGAAAAGTAAGAAAATGAGAAACAACGAATTGTTTTTTGAATGAGACATCAATACTTCATTGTTCATTTAATTTTTACATCGGCAGATTTACACGTTCCTTTGAATATTGGAGAACAGCTAGGGTCGTTCAAGCCAAGGAACAGTTTCAAAAGACCCTAATCACTTTGTTCGAATAGTTAACAGCAGAATAAGTAAAACTTTCAATAAAACACTTTTTTATAAATGTTTTTACCTTCATCGTAAAAACACTTCCGACAAACATGTAAAGAACGAGTACCGAAAGCACTCGTTACCGCAACACGGAACGTTTCATTAACGGGCAACTAATTTCACTTTCTTTCACCGAAAGTTTCTTTTAAAAACCTTTAAAAGTTTGCTTGTGTAATATTGTGCCTTTCCGTTGACCAGTTTTATGTTTGTAAAGATGACGTTATGCTGCACATACTTTTCTTCGTACGGCATGTTTTATATTCGCCCTCACGTATTGTGACAATGCCACGGGTGAAACCGATGCTCATTTTGGCGGGAACGAATGTCAATAGTAAAATGCTACTATATATAGCAACATGTGTATCATCATGCAATCAAACAAACGAATGATTGTTACGGTGTTAAATATGAATACAATATCTGAAGGTAAATTTAATTTTATTTCAATTTATTGATATACATAAAGTGACGTCCAATGTGTTGATATGTTTTTTTCTTGGTGTTTTAGTTAAATATGTTCATCTAAGTGAATTCGAATTGTAAGTACATCAAAACTAATATCAAGAGAAATGTAACTTATATATAAGACTTGTAAACAAAAGAAATACCAGAATAAAAGAAAAACAAACTGCAAAACCATTCTATGAATCATACTATATTGTTGCTAAACGATAAAAAGTATACAACGATATGACTTCAAAAACAGTTTAGAACAGACAAACTATGCGGACAATAATCATGTCAGAAACATTACTGCAGCTAACTAAAAACCATACATGTTCATCAAGTGGGATTGTTACTCTCTTGAAGAGTAGTAAATCAATTTTGGGGTCAATTTTAAAACATAGTTAGGAATCACATTTAGTATGTGTACTCCCATTGGTGTTCTTACAGGCGATGTTAATTGGCTATTGTAGCCTTGATTCATTTATCATGATTAAACTCAATACAAATGATAATCTTCAATGATATTTGAAATCGATGAAAGGACATGTATATTTGCCATACAACTGCTTATCAAAAACATTTTTATTCAAATCCCATTATTTTACCATGAATATATTATTGATAGTTCACTGTCATTAACTCGTTGGTATCATAAGGTAATCATTATAATTATAATTTGTCAATTTAACGGGTCGTTCAATAGAAAAAAGAGTGACATCCAATTTATTGATCAACCGTTGTTTTTCATTGTTTCTATACTCCAGATACTAAATATCCAATAAATTAACTCTTGTTTGAAGGCAATTACATCCTACATTGGTGTCATATGACCTATAAAAAATACTGACATTTATCTTAACAGTTTATCATAGGGATCACTTCGTTCAATGATCAAGCAATAAATAAATGTGAATTACTGCATTTAAACAATGTCAGTAAATATCGAAATACCTAAAAAGCCTTAAGTTTAACAGCTCCGATATTAATTTGGCAAAACATTATGAGTAAGAAAGACATGCCAAGATCATTACTCATACGAACATAGGCAACAAAAACTCCCGCCTACATGCATATAACCCTCTTTACAAAAACAATCAGAATTTTCACATGACCATACGCCCAGTTGAATAAATTTGCTTAAGTTTCCGAAAGTAATAAAAGAAAATATCAATACAGCGGCCCGGTCCACAAGGATAAAAAAATGCAACAAACGTCCTAGTGTGTTACCCGATATCCGCAATCTTGGATCGCTTATGTTTTGGGGAGTCGCGATATTCTGAGATAAAATCTGTTTATTTACTGTGATGAGGTCAAACATCACTAAATTTGATAAGGTTGGAAAATATATTTATTGTTCGGAAAGCTTAAGTTAAAATGATAAACAGTAGGAAAAAAACTGAATAATAACCAAAAGAACAAAACAATGACATTTATACTTTAATTTTTATAAATTTATACTTCATGACAACATTTGCATTTACACGAAAGTGCTGTCCCTCCATAGGACTCAATCATCACTGCTATACGTTTAAATAAACAGCCCATGTTGATGACTTTAAGGAGACCTTAAGGTTGTTTTTATCAGTGATAATGTTTACAGGGGCTTGATTGGCCCATTTGAGGATATCTCTCTCATGGGGTTAAGCTTCGTTAATGAAAGACACAAATATTATTAGAGCTTAACCTAAAAAACTCGAGAAGTAGTTCTTACACGTCCTTGTTAAAGAAGGTCTAACCCAGAAGGTTAGGCATACGAAAATGTAGCCAATGGAAACAGTGTTGAAGACCATGCATGTTACTTTCTACCTAAAAGATCATTCCAATGCAAGGATTTTAAATTATTTGGTCAATTACTTATGAAAATAGTAACCAATATTCAGTCTGATGCTGTTGTTTTCTAAATAAGAAGGTCAATGACCTGGCAATGTAAACAATATTTAGGAAATACTGCGATGTCAACAGTGATGGGACTCCAGGGAAGTTCATTATACTTACAGCTAAAAGACAACCGTACATTGCGCATAAAGTAACACTTTTTGCTTGCAGAATATCTGTGCTATGTTTTTATGACCTTTCAAAAACTATGAATTTGTACAAACTTTGAATGCAAATACAGCAAATTCATAAAATCGTTTTGAGTGCGTGTACCTTTCAAAGAAATGCGACGATCCGTAAAGATATATAATATTTTGTGAAACTACAGAGGCGACTAAAGACAAATCGAAACAATAACACAAATTTTAATGTTAAAACAAATCTACATGTAAGTGATTGAACAAACATATTGAATTGTACGCATATATTGAATTTTGTTCTCGGAAAGTGCGCAATACAAATGGCACCAAAACAATTAATTTGTCTAAACGTAACTTTCTCTTTTAAATGCAAACACTGAATGTTGAAGATTAAGTGCATATTTAGTCGATGTTTCCAACCATTTCACTCCATTTGGTGGCATTATTTGATTCCATTGTACACCTTTACTGAATTGTTCTTAGATTGCGTTACAAGAAGCTTGCTCTGCAGCGGACAGTAGGAAGCATGCAATATACAGCGTATCCCGTTTTCTATACCGATCAATTGTGTAATCTGACCATTAAACAAGTTCAGTCTCATAATACTTCTACCTGTAAAACGACAGATTAATAACTGGTTCCCGACTACAGTGATACTTCCAGATCCTTTCAATGCAGGATCCCGGAAGGTCTTGAGGATATTTAGGTCCACATCAAGCTTTGTAATGGTGTTCCTGTGATTATCTGATACGTAGATGTAAGCAGACGTACTTTCAGTTACAACTGTTAAGTAGTAAGGACGTCCAAACTGTTTTTGTTCACTGCATTCCGTCTCTGGTTTTATAACATGCCCGTTCATATTCAATACTTTTAGATTTCCATTGTAGAAGGACACTATCAACATATCGTCATGGTAAGCAATACCTCGACAATCACCATCCACTTCGATACGGTCACCAAGAGCAAGTTGATCTCTAGTCTCCAGGAACTGAATACCCTGACTGGCCATAGTAACAGCAACTCTGTCCCCGGGAAGAAGACATATGTCCTATGGCTTACCTGGAACAATGATCTGGGACACCAGGTTGTTGGTCTGCATGTCCACCAACTTAACTGTGCAGTTTTGCCAGTCAGATAGCAGCAGTCTGGACCCGGCAAGGTGGAGCATGCTAAACAGGTAGCAGTCCCAATTATCAGCTGGAGACTTCATTGGGATGTCCGATGCTGGTGTAAACCGTAATACAGTCAAGTATTCAGTGGCGTTATCCACTTTAAATAATTGGTTAAAGTAAATTGAATATCTATGATACAATAACTTAATATAGGGCAACGTATCAAAGTGTAAATTTCAACGTAAGCATATAGTATCATGACTTGTAATCCTTATGACATATAATAATAAACATTATGTCATACAATTTCCATATTTCGTTACAATTTTGAAAATATTTCAACTGAATTTTGTTTTAATATATGCTCATTGAAAAAATACAGCGCTAAATAATACAAAAATTCAAAGCAAACATATCTCAAAAGACACAATATACATAGCACATAATTGGAATATGTAGGTTATTATACAAGGATGTTCATTTACTCAGATGATTTATGACTGTCAGTACCTGTAGGTTCGGCAGTTGCTATGGTTTCCCTTGGGCCACCTCCCTGAACTGTTAGTCCTTTTATGCCATGGTCGTTCCCTGCTGTGATTAAACAAAAACAAAACTTTGATAACGTTTTGGGCTTATTATTAGTACTGGGGACGTTTTTTGCAATATGTAGGAATTTTATTTTTTTGTTTTCCATAAATTATGTATAAAAGTTCAGCGAAAAATGCATTGACAAATTAATAAAGATGTTTAAATAGCCGATGCGCGAAAAGCTTTCACAAAGTCATTGTTACTAAAGTTATTTTTGTTTTGCCTGCTGTCCCATGCAATTTTGGTACAGTTTGAACGGGCATTGCTAGTGTATTACTTATATATGAAATGAATAAACGAATTTCAATGAAGATTTTGCAGATTGTAGTTGTGATTCATTTCCTTAATTGAAATCAAGTTTAAATTGACCTATTTGGCAAGTTTTCAAAGTCAAAAAAGCTTGATTGTAATTATTGTTTGACTTAAAACACTTACATATTCTTTCTCCTCTCATTAATCCCTTTCAATTAATACCAAAATATAGGGTCACTGGTCATTAGAAATTCATGTAATTGAACATTGGCTACCTTAAAATATATGGTTATGCATATGCCTATGATAACATTATACATGTACTTGATAATTTTATGTTTCTTAAGATATGGGCTTTTGTACATCTCGTAATGAACGTTATTCTGTATGTTGTAAAAATAATAGAATGTGAAAACGTTTTCAAAAGAAGTTGTCGATATTATCTTTTACTAAGAAAAATGTGTATTAAACGTTATTGCAATATGTTTATAGGTTAAGTAAACCACTGTCATCGGATAGGAAAGAGATTATGAATATTTTGAATGTTTAAAAACATCTTTTGCATAATATTGTCTAATTTCAACCATTCAACATAATCTTTTTTGATGTTATGTTGATTTTGCTCACCGCCTGTGTTAAGAAATTTATAATAATACTATAACATATCTTTAGTAAATAGTATTAGGTCATGCCTATTATTCCATTTGAATCACTTCACTGTTAGTTGATTTGCATAGACACTTGCAATGAAAGTATCTATAGAAATGAATGTATTTAGACGATGTATCATTGAACAAGTCTTAATAAACTGTCTCTTATGTCCTGTTTCATCAAAGGTGATAACAATTTCAATTAAATAAATATTCATATATACCTGATGTGGTTGTGTTTTCAGTCATAATGTTTTTTAATGTCCCAATGCCAGTGTCAGATGCAATAAGACGCTCTGTGGCTGGGTCCTTTCTGAATTCGTAGTGGTGAATTACGTTTTCCTTCTTAATGTCAGCAAGCTCATTCTGCATGCCCTCTAGTAGTTTCCTGGCCCTTTTCGTCTCAATGAACAACTGTATCATATTGGTTCCTTGTGCTTCAAGTGTGACATTTATTTCTTCCAGCTTGGACTTCAGGTTTGTATATTTCGGTTTCAGAGATCCTAATAGTTTTTCATCCGTGTTTTTCGTCTTCTCTTTTAGCTTTAACAGTGCCTGTTCTCTTTCTTCAAAATACTTGTTAACTTCCTCTCGGTATCTTCTCAGCTTGTCAACTTCATATTCACCTAACTTTGCTACAACGTCAACGTTTATCTCTACAGCAGACGCACACAAATCAATGTCTTCAAATAACCTGGCTATTGTTTTTATGACACCCCCATACTCTTGGTCATCTTTGAAGTCCTTGGATATATCTTATATGACATCAGCATGACACAATCGATGGTTCTGTACTGAACAGTGTCCACAAATCAGGTCCTGATGGGTTCTACAAAAATATTTGATATACTCTTTCGGATGGTTATCACAAGGCACTGTGCATTCATATTCAACTTCAAGGCCACCAGTAGACGTAGGCATATTTGATTTGTCAATAAGTAAATGTGATCTTGACATTTTCTGTTTCCTATGGACCCTTGCGCAGTTAGAGCAGAAGAACTCCTTGCAGACGGTACAGTAGAACTCAGCATGCAGGAATTCGTCATCTTGCTCACAGGGTTGGCAGTATGTTGTGTCCTTTGCAGATGTATCTGCTTGCAGTTTCTTCCCTGGAACCTCCATAGCTCTGGTATCTTACGAGAAATAAAAGATAATTATATGATTGATTGTATTAATTAATAACATTAAACTCCTGATGAGACATTGCATCAATAGTGTGTATTTTTTCGAATATTACAAATTGCACGAATTAAGAATAACACGTAAATTGACTTATTTTCAATCCCGAAAAAGATACTAGTTGATTGAAAGCCCTTTATAGTATTGTATAACGCACTAGCCGATCCGGGGGGGGGGGGGCGAATCCGGCGCGCGCCCTGCTCAAATCATCTAAGCTTACATTTTAGTATAAGAGAGAAAATATAATAAAATACTCACAAAAGGCACGAGTTTGGAAATTGTTAAATTAAGCTCCCCCATCCCTGCTTACACATGTAACCAAATATATTTCGGTTCTGATGGAGAGGTGCAAGTCAAAAGGTTACGCCCCTAACTTACGCCCCCTCTGACGTCTAACCCTGGCTATGACTTTTAACCAAATAAATTTCGGTTCGGAGAGAAGGACACAAGTCAAAAGGTAACACCCCTAAGTTATGCCCCCTCTGACGTCGATCCCTGGTTACGCGCCTGTAAAGTAAAGTAAGATATGCCTACAGTGTACCGTTTTGATGAATAATATTAGGATTCGTAAAAGAATGTGCACCAGAATCTCGGTCACAACTAAGATATCGCACAACCTTCCCCAAAATTGATTGTAATACATTCCTAATCACCTGCCGTTGATTGTAGATTAATAAGGTATGTATCATATCATTTTTTTCATTTTTAATCTATACATTATATCATATATAGAAACGGTAAAAAAAGTTAGATGTTTAACCGTGGTATGACTATCGCTGGAATAAATTACAACGCTATTCACTTATACCCACGTTAGTTATTGAATATTGTTCTTGACAACATGGCACAAAACAGCCACTTGTGTATTCTTTCAATAACGCAGATCGTAACTACGATAATTATTATATATGGGTATGAGTTATCATTCAAGAATTTTATTTTTATTTAACTTAAATATAGCAATCATGTGTTAGTTCAATCAATGTTATAGTTTAAGATACATATTGGGTTTAAACTGCAGTGAAATAATTCTAAATCGAAAGTACATGAACTCATTTTCAGAAAAGTTTATACAGTGACATAGATAATGACATACTTTCAAACACTGATATGTACAAGATACAACCCGAAAATACTTCGGTACAATTTTGATACTTTAATAGTGCACTTATATATCAGAATAATTTATGTGTTAGTTAAAGATATATTTTTATTATTTTTTCAAGTTTTAAATTGAATGAATTTAAAATCGAAAGTAGACCAAATCATTTTCAGAACAATATTTATAGCGAAAGAAGAAATAGAATTAAAAAGAAGAAAGAATGATCACTTCCCCTTTAACACTGATATGTACAAGATACAACACAAACATACTTTAGAACAATATGAATAAATATAAAATTGAACGTTTGATTAAAAATGAATTCTAACCTTTCCTCCAAGTTTAAGGGTGAAGAGGAATTGAACGATCAATATTACACAGGGAGATAAACATAATCAGAAAATATTGCAGGTGGTTAAGGTTATACTCAACTGATAAAGACATGGTATATTACTGTACTGATATGAACTATGTACAAAGCGCAAATTACATTGATTTGGAAGTACCTACGCATTGTTATATGCCTTATTTCTTTTAATGAATACATGACAATAATTCAAAACATGGTCATAACTTCTCAGACCAGTGGCTACTTTCCATATTTATAGGTTTTGAAGCTGAATGGTTATTAATTAAAAAAATATGTTTGTATTCTTACAGCGAATATGGTCGCTTTATCGAATACACAGTGGCTACGTTAACCAGTTTTATTTTTCCTATAAGTAACGTCACTTTTTCAAATTTCGTTTAATGTTTAGTACACATGTGGAACTTTCTCCAAATATCTGTTGATGCGAGTCGTACAGCAGTGTTATTTCACATGTAAAGTTGTCATTAGAATATATAGGATTTTGATATAGTTGTCTGCGACCTAAAACGAAAGTAGAATACATTTCAATAGACAAGTTTTATTATTTTCTTATACGTCTGTTTGTGATAATTTTAGATTTATAAATGAAAGATACGATTGAAACCAAAGTCTATTTATTATACGTAAAGAGTTCAAAGGACTAAAAGAAAAAATGTGAATACAATTTGACATCAAAAGTTATAACCCCGTCTAGCTATGATAATGTTTGGACTATCATTATGTGAAATATGTCATAGGATGATGTGTTGTTCACATGCCTAATTTAATTTTAAACATAACTTTGTTGCCTGTGTATCAAACTGCAAAAAATGGAGATATGATGTTAACAGAATGTTGTATTTACTTATCTTATTATGCAGATGTTTAAACTTTAAATTCCGTTCTACCATTGTATATGATTGGACGTACATTCCTAAATGAGCATCAGACTCATGTTTGGGATATACAAGTTGGTCACCTGGAAAAAAACAAACAAAAGCCAATTGGATAAAATTCAAATACATGTAGTATTGTAAAGGAAATGGAGTTGGACAGTTGTCAGGTCTTCAGCGTTTGAAAAATATTTTTAAAGGCCCGGATTATGAAGTTAACTGTTAATGCATGAGGGTGTAAGACAAAAACGTCAGCAACAAGTTCGTGCTAATGTTCGGCATACCTTTTCCGAATGATATAGTCATGACACAGTAACACAGTTATTTGTGGTGAAAGTGCGATTTCATCGCATGCTGTGTTTTTAAAATGGAGTGTTTTTATGATCAGCTTTGTCGGCCTGTACTGGTCGATAATATAACCGCAAACAAGACATTTATTACAGTGGCCCGCTTCCACATAGTGGCATAAAGTTCGTAGTTAATTTGCGTAATTTCTCCTACAATTGAGTTCTCATTCAAGCTCATAAGATGACAGTGAAAAGTTATAAAACTGCAATCATAGAATTTTAGCTAACGATAACCACGCTGTAAACAACAATATTAAAGTCAATTAAATGTTTAATGTTATCTTACAGCAATTGCGCGCTTTATTATGCTAGGTCACTCTCGTCTGCACGATGTTGCGCTGGCGCTGTGAGTGGGAACGAAGCAACCACTACATTATATGTGCTTTCAACATGACAAATGCTCTTTTAAAGTCAGGAATAGAACCGTGACGCGTCGTCGGTAAGCGATTAATCTGACCACTGCGCAAACCGGACAATCTTTGTTACAAGACATTGGTTGATGGAAGTGACTGCAAGTTCTTTCTTCATCGGGAGTTGCTATAAAGATAGAGCCTATATTTAAAAAAAGCTAAACCAACCTTACAAATTTAATAAATGGTTTAAAGCCTTCTTGCCGTCGGCAAAATGTAAAGCATCTGGAAGATGAGTTTAGCTTATGCTACACTGATGTTGTCTTTTGCCGTTGATGGTGAGTAACACATACATGAATTTTCTGTGTATTTCTTGTTGCTTGTCTATTTGGTTGTTGATCTATTTGCCATAAAATAGGGTCACTGCAGCTTAAGTCTGGCTTGTTTTCCCTATGGTTTCCATTTTAATTATTAAACTCCAATAGCGTGGGGTTATGAATAAAATTAACTTATACATTAAATTTTGTAAATGTATTTAAAAATGTATAATGTATTTAAGTATTTAGTGTTCCACAAAATTGCTTGTTTTCTTGAGAACTGCTTAAGATGTTGCACTCAATGCAGGACCAGAGGAATGAAAATCCTTAAAAGATATTCAAGTCAAAATTACACGTCTGACTTTGAAACCAGCTCCTCCATATCGGCTAAGAGCAATCAAAGGTCATCAAGTTGTCCCTGTCGTTAGTCGGAGACTTCATTGGTATGTCCTAAGTTGTTGTTAACTGTAGTCTTGTCAAGCCTACATTTGCTGAGGTCTGTCTCACTGTATGAAATTAATTATTGTATTTAAAACATTTGTATAACATTTACTTTATATAGTGCAAATTACAAGATGTAATTATGTAATTATATAATATAGCAACACGGTTTAAAATAACAATGCAATGTTAATAAACGTCGTTTTATGAACAACATCACAGACGGCAACACGTCATTATTTTCGTTCCATCAACTATTTTTCATTCTTAAATTGGCTAACGTTGAATTTATTTCAAATAATTGTCAAAATAATACAAATGACCACTAATGATAAGATTGACTTACATTCACTAAGAAGCCTGTTTCACCAAAGATCTCGGTCTTAAGCAGAAATTATCTTAGTGTTATAGTTCTGTTGAATTGCCTTTCATTTGTGTAAATTTAATTATAGTCTCGATTTTAATTTAAGAAATAACAAACATCAACTTGTTGCCCTCTCTGACGTTCCTTCAGATTAATAATGTGTGACGTCACGACTATTAAACTAATGTAAAGGGCCAAAGATCTTGATTAAAACATGTTCAAAGCCTTTATTAAAACGGGCACATATTTCACTTTAAACTCAGAAGAGAAATAATAACTATAAGAACTACTTTTAAAATCAATTTTATTATTTCACTTTGAACATAGACTAAGATCCTCTCTTTTGAAATAGCAAATAATGTCAATACTAACAGTTTGATAGAAAATGTCTAAGCAAAGTATTATTTTGGAAATAAACATTAATTACCGTGAATTACGTTTCATTCCCATGTTTTAGGCATTCCTGTTGCTAAGCCCATGGCGGTGCGAGAAGCTCTTAAGTAATATAATGATAGGCCCGTGGTATTTACTTTTTGTGATGAAGCTAAAAATGTAGGTCATTTTATCACCAATGTCCCATATGCTATTCCCATACACGGTCTTAAATATTTAAATAATTGGACGATTGCTTTTAAGTTATTAAAAAGGCCGATTTTGGTCGATTTTTATAAAGGAAGGTATATACCTGTCAAGTGACTTAGCAAAATGGCTGGTATTCGAACTTGTCCAAGATCCCAGTTCTGACCAAATTTGATGGTGCTTGGACAAAAGATATTTATCGTCAACATACTGGTCACCGCCGCCCGCCGGCACGCACATACACCGCAGGTGAGCCTATTTTACGTCCGTGTATTAAACGTTTTTTTAAACATTCGCCGTTGGTTTTATGACCTAACATGGCTTATATTCCGCCCTGATTTACAATTAGCACCCTTTTTGATGCCGCTTCTCTATTATTACTTTATGTGTTTTAAGCATTTTAGATTAACAGTAATGTACGGTGAACATATTTTCCCCAGCGGACATATGCGTTGCAGAAGATAAAGGTACTTACTTAGTCATATGTTTGTAATTGGTTTAAAATCACCACACAAACATTCTATTTTTAATTACGAATGAACATCGATGTAGGGTAGAAACGTAGAGTATGGTCATGACATGAATACAGACAACTCTGTTAGACGGAGGCGTGTCATAGTAATTGGCAACGTATTTAATTCGATAGTGCCATAACAAAACTAGCAAACAAAACGTGTCAGTTCGGTCACGCTCACCTGAGTTTCATGGCATCAGACAAACGTGACAACAATTTAGTAAAGATCGAAGTCGATCCTAGTCATAAACTGGAATGATATTTTCTTAATTTTGCAACATATCTGTGTGCGTTAAACTGTAGCCAGTATTAAAGGAGAATAGCCGAGGTAATGAAAACTAAACATATCACCATTTATATACTGACTTAAGATTATATATGTCACGACATGGTTTCTCTTATGACACAGACATCAAATTATGAACAAGTATTTTCATGCCAAACTACCGCAGTTCTATGGCAGGTGAATGCCATATATCCATAAATAAAACATTATACATGGCGATGGGGCCAGTTTCTTTTACACTCTTTATTTTAATATACATCAACACTCTGAAAAAAGGAATATCAATATGTTACTATCAGTGCAGTTCCTACATATTTAAGATATTCAAAGTTACGACCAATATAAAAAGAGATGTTAATGACATTTCATAATAATAAGACAAGGAATATACCACAAAAGACATGGGACATTACCATATATTGAATGTGAATGGTTCATTTTTGGACATTTAGTAACACATCAACGCTATGGTTTCCAATACAATTTAAAAGCATCAAAATATACTGATAACCATTATTACTGATAGGTAAATGCTGCTAATTTTTTTTTAACAAACATTGTATATAACGGAACTGAAAGATTTGTTTCTGGCAGACTATTTATACTTTATTTTTGATGACATTTAAAAATATATTTGGATATGTACGCACTTGGAATGGCAAAAAAGAAAAATCATCAAACTATATTGAGTGCGTGTTCTTAATTAAAAACTATTACGATCTGGTGTTCAATACAAATAACATCATTTAAATGACGAAATATTCTCATTTGAATAAGTTGATATTTCGAGCCATTTCACTCGATTTGTTAGCATTATTCGATACTATTGTACACCTTTACTACACTGTTCGATTGTTCAGTGACAAGAAGCTTGTTCTGTTGCAGACAGTAGTAGACACATAGTGGAACTCGTATCCCCTCATTCCCCCCCACCAGTTGTGTCATCTGACCAGTGGACAAATCAAGTATCATAATGTTATTACTTTGCGAACCACAGATTAATAGCTGGTCCCCGACAGCCGTGATACCTCTTGGTATTTTCAATGCAGGGTCCTGGAACGTCTTGATCATGTTTAGGTTCATGTCCATTTTTGTGATTGTGTTCTTTATATAGTCTGATACGTAGATGAAAGCAGTCGAACCTTCACACACCACTCTTAAGTAGAGAGGCCTTTCAAACACGGTGTGTCCACTGCCTCCCCTACCTTTGCCTCTTATAACGTGCCCGTTCATATTCAGTACCGCTACCTTTCCATCGTAGTAGGACACAATTAACCTATCTGCATGGTAAGCAATACCTCGACAGTCGCCCTCCACTAATAAACGGTTACCAAGAGCGAGTTGTCCTCGAGTCTCCAGGAACTGAATACCTTTACCGGCCAAAGTAACAGCGACCCTATCTCCGGGTAGAAGACATATGTCCCATGGCTGACCGCGAACACCGATCTTGGAAAGCTGGCTGTTGGTTTGCATGTCGACTAGCTTCACTGTGTGGTCGTTAAAGTCAGCTAGCAACAGTCTCGATCCGGCAAGGTGGACCATGCTAGACAGTTTGCAGTCCCTATCGTGTGTTGGAGATTTCATTGGGATGTCCATAGCTGGTGTAAATCTTAATATAGTCAAGTCCACAGTAGCCTGACTCACTGTAATGATTTTTTTAAGTAAATTAAATATCTGTTACAATAACTTAATATAGGGCAACACATCAAAGCATAAATTTCAAAGTTTGCATGCAGCATTATGGTTTTCATTCGTAATACCATATTAATAAACATCATGTCATCCAATTACCACATTTTGCTACAATATTGAAAATAATTCAACGGAGTTTTGTTACAGAGCTAATTATTACAGTCATCTGAAGTCAACATATCTCATAAGTCAAATATACATAGCACATGATAGAAATATATAGGCCATTAAATAAGGATGTTCTTTACCTCAGATGATTTATGACTGTCAGTACCTGTAGGTTCGGCAGTTGCCATGGTTTCCCTTTGGCCATCTCCCTGAACTGTAAGTCCTATTATGCCATGGCCGCTCTCTGCTGTGATTAATAACATAAATGTCATAATCTTTTTGTGTTCAAGGCGTTGTTTGAAGTTTGTAGAAATTGTTATTTTTGTTTTCCATAATTAATGTTTAAAGTTCGGCAAAAATGCATTGACGAATTAATAAAGTTGTTAAGATATCCGATGTACAAATAATCTTTCACCAAGTTATTGTTACTAAAGTTATTTGTTTTGCCTGCTGATCCCATGCAATTTTGGTCACAATTTAAATGTGCATTGCTAGTTGATTACTTATATATACAATAAATAACCGAAATAAGTTTTAGATGGAGGTTTTGCATATTGAAATTGTGTTCAATAATTTGATTTTCCACATAATTGTACTTAGGCTACCTTTAAAGCTACGGGTTTTAATATGCCTATGAGAACTTAATACTTTGTAAGTTAATGCACTTGTAGTTTCTTCAAATAAAGGTTTTTGTACATTTCGTAATGAACGTGACTGTTCTGTTCCAAAGATAGGGTAAAAGAATGTGAAAACTATTTCATATTTATTCTTCGATATTATCTCAAACTAAAAAAATCCTGTGTCAAACGTTATTGCAATCTGTTTACAGGTTCAGTTAAATATTGTCTATGATATTATAAGAGATTATAAATGTTATGAAAACAAAGACACGTGCTATGAATGTATATATTTAGAAATGAATCAATTAAGACGTTGTACTATTGGATAAACTGTCTGTTATCAAAGGTGTTTACAATATTTCAATTAGATATATATTCCGATTTACCTGAAGCGGACGCGATGTTGTGTGGTTGAGTCATAATGTTTTCTAAAGTACCAAGTCCAGGATCAGATGTAATGAGGCGCTCTGTGGCTGGATCTTTTCTGAATTCGTAGTGGTGAACGGCATTTTCTTTGTTAATGTCAGCAAGTTCAATCTGCAGACCATCTAATAGCTCCTTGGCTCTTTTGGTCTCAATGAACAACTGTATCATGTTGTTTCCTTGTGCTTCCAGTTTGGTATTTATTTCTTCTACCTTTGACTTAAGATTTTTATATTTCGGTTTCAGAGACCCCAGTAATTCTTCATCCAAGTGTTTCGTCTTCTCTATAAACTTTAACAGTGCCTGTTCTCTTTCTTCAAAATACTTGTTTACTTCCTCTCGGTATCTTCTCAGCTTTTCAACTTCATTTTCACCTAACTTTGCTACAACGTCCACGTTTTTCTCTACATTAGACGCGCATAAATCTATCTCTTCAAATAACCTGGCAATTTTTTTCATGATATCCCCATACTCTTTTCCATCTTTGTAGGCCTTGGATATATCTGATATGACATCAGCATGACACGATCGATGGATCTGTACTGCACAGTGTCCACAAATGATGGTCTTATGGGTGGTGCAAAAGTATTTGATAAACTCTTTCGGATGGATATCACAAGGCTCTGTGCATTCATATTCAACTTCATGGCCACCGATAGATTCAGGCATATTTGATTTGTCAAGAAGGAAATGCGATCTAGTAATTTTGAGTTTCCTATGGACACTTGCGCAGTTATAGCAGAGGAACTCTTTGCAGACGGTACAATATACCTCAGCAGGGAGAAATTCGTCATCTTGTTCACAAGGCTGGCAGTATGCGGTGTCCTCTGCAGATGTCCCAGCCTGCAGTTTCTTCCCTGGAACCTCCATCGTCCTGGAATCTAATGAAAACAAACGTCTTATTATAAATACTATTGTAAACATAACTAAAGATTGCTTTTATAATGCCCTTGTCTCTCCCATTGTGTGGTCGTAGGTGAGAAATATTCAATGATAGAAATGAAATTTGTACTTTTGGACTTGCGACGAACAAACATAGAGGTCATCTACTGGTAATTGTCTACCTACATACCAAGTATGAAGTTCCTGGGTCCAAGAATAAAGTTCCTTGGTCCAAGCTTTCTTCAGTCATCAAGCGGAAAGAATTGTGACGAACAAACAGGATATTAACATATTGTTTTCCTAGCATACGAAGTATAAAGTTCTTCGGTGCAAGAGTTTTTAAGTGACTATTGGGAACAGTTTTCCACCTCAAGGTCACTGCGACCTTCATCTTTGACCTATTTATCAAATAATCAATAGAGGTTGTTTCCTAGATATGACAAATTGGCATATCTAGTATGAAGTTCGTTGATGCAAGCATTCTTTCGTTTTTCAACGGGAAACATTTTGTTTCACCTGAAAGTCACCTTGACCGTGACTTTAAAACCTACTGATCCTGAAATCAAAAGGGCTTATCAACAGATCATGACCAACCAGCATATCGAGTATGCAGATCCTGGGCGCAAGTGTTTAAAAATAATTGAGAGGAAAAACGTTTTTTTCACCTCAAGGTTACCGCGACCTTGACCTTTGATCTTCTTATCTCAAAATATATGGGGGTCATCTACTTGACTTGACAAACTTCATACAAAGTATGAAGTTCATGGATATAAAGAATCTTCATTAATTGAGCGGAATCCATTTTTTACCTCAAGGTCACAGCGACATTGACATTGGACCTTTTGAATTCAAAATAAAGAGGTGTCATTTACTGGTCATCAACCTGCACATCAAGTATGAAGCTCCTGGGTCCTAGCGTTCTCAAGTTATTGAGGGGAAATGAATTGTGACGTATATACTTTCTGACTGACCGACTGACTGACTTACTGACTGGCACCTTACAACATGCGCTCATTCAAACATACGCGAATTGACTCACTTGGATTCGCGAAAAAAAACTCGAATGGATTTAAAGCCCCATACAGTATATGGTATACTGTACGATTTTAGTAATGTGCACTGTTTTTGATTAATAAATAAAAGGATGCGTGTACGATTGCAAAATAGAAACACGGTAACAGCTAGTTAATATCACGCAGACATTGACAGTATTACAATTCTAGTCAAATGTCGTTGACCATTGTATGTTAACACATTTTTACTTTGTCGAGGATGGGTTTTTTTCGTATAAAAATTAACCTATATAGGAACGATAATAAGAAGGCGAAGGCTTAACCGTTTTACAACTATCGCGGGTATCAATTACAAAGCTATTCACTATATTTAAGCTAGTTATAAAATGTTGTCCTTGACAACATTAAACAGAACAGTTTCTTCGCTTGAATTACCCATCGTTTGTGAGAGCAAATTTTTAACATAAGGACGTGCTATATTGTGTGTTGATGTTTCAATACTAAAATCATAAAGTTTAAGATTGCACTAATATGTAATTAAATCATTTCAATCAACTAACGATTTACTTCAGGATAAAAGCTGTTTTCAATGTCATTGAACGAATTCAAAATCGAAACTAGATCAAATCGTCTTATGAAAAGCCTATATAGTTGCATAAATAATGTCCCTGCGTTTAATCACTGACACGTACATGCTACAACAACACACAGGAAACATGAATTTACTTGAAAGAATAAATATTATTTAAAATATACTTTACCTGTTCTCAAAGTTTAAGGGTGAAGAGGAAGTAAATAAAACATATCACAAAGGGAGATAAATATGTTGGTAAGGTTACACTTAACTGATATATTTACCTCTATTGAAATATTACCTATGTTTACATTGAAAGTTAAAATAAAATGATAATACTTTTGTGAGTTTAGTTGTTTTGGTGATAAAGTAATATACAAAAGCCACATACTGATATATAAATGTATTTAATATATTTAAATGCCATTATACCAAACACCTATCTTTTGTATTAAGCGGGCTCCGCTCCTACACCAATATTCTAACTTCTTCCCTTGTGGACTTTTTTAAGACAGTCTCGATTGTATCATCAAAGTTGCAAAAGCAATGAAGAAATGAGATTAAACAACCTTTTCTAAACTACGATATTAAGTATCAAATACCATGCAATAACAGATGACGGTGACGACTTCAAACATGTTTGAGGTTAATCAAATATTAGTTCAACTACTTTATATCAATGGAGTGAATTCAAATGTTTTTAATGAAATACGAAATCATATCATTAATGTGAATGATTTATTTTTTAATAATTGATATAAATATACAACCAAATGTCTCCCAACACAAGAATTGAAATAGTTTGCTATAATAATAATGTCAGAAAAGATAGTGATTCTTAAAGAAAACCAAACAGGTTCATAAATTTAAAAAGTATTTCTCTGGAAGTAGGTTATACCATTTTTGGTGACATTTAAAAATTTAAAAAATAAATTTGCAAAACTCTTTATATGTGTACCAACTAGGTTGTACTTACAGGCACTATTAATAAACTATAGTAGTCTCGATTACTTATCCGATTAATGTTCCCAAATAATCAATTATCTCAAATGACAATAGAAATCGATGAAACTGCTTATCAAAATCAACTTCATTCAAATTATGTAATTTACCAAGACTATCTTATTGATAGTTTGCAGCCATGAAATTACAGGGGCGAATCCAGAAATTAATGTTAGAGGGGGGCGTAACTTAGCATGTGTACTAAGTTCCAAATGCATTCAAATGTATTGTTGCGCTATTGTATAGATTTACAATTAATGTTTTGTATAGATTTACAATTAATGTTTATTATATAAATGTTTTAATACTTGTATTATAGTAATAATTATTAGTATAATTATATATTGGATTTTATATTTAACACAAAATTGCGATAGAAATATTAATATATATCATACAAATAGCCATCATACAATTGATCAAATGATATTTCTAAGCTATTGGAATGAATTTTAATCCCGAAGCACGAACATCCTTAAACTTAATGTTTGTTATATATCATGTTTTACAAATTCAGGGGAAGAATTGCAAGGGTGCAACAGCAACAAAACTGTTAGTCATCCTCCACAAATTCTGTTTTCATACTGTTTTTTTGACGAACATTACAATTACAACACCTTTTCCAGAGCTAGATTAGTAGTGTAATTCTGGTTGGAGGAATCTTACCTTTTTGGGAAGATTTGCTCTGGGTAAGATTTGCTCCCAAAGGTAAAATTTGCTTCAAAAAGAACCCAACCAACCCCTCAAACATCATACCCCCTAGCCTTAGATTCACCTCTGATGTATTTTGAAGGGAAAGTAACTGCATACGTTCAGAGTGCGCTAAAGGCTTTGGGCAACACCTATATGAATCCAATCGTCAACGTTGTTTCATATAAGAGCGGTCCTATAAAAGAAGAGAATTCGTTGTAACACATGGACTTTAAACCACCAGTGTGAGAGCTTTTCTTTGACCGAATTATTTAAGAAGGGTGACCTAAGGAACTAAATTCATTTAAGGGTGATGTTATATTACATCTAAAAATTGTATTACGAACTTTGAAATGGTGTTGAAATGGAAATGATTTTGTTCTTCAAAGAAACTCAAGTGTCCGTAGTATGATTTATAACATGATAACCGTTTAATTTTAAAATGGATTACCATAACAACCATTTAACCAAATCATCGTATAAAGTGTTGATTTCTGATAAAGTGTCACAACATTAATTTCAAATAGTTATCCTTTTAAATTAATATTAACTGAATAATATGGTGATTTAATTTGAGAAGTGTATCCCTTTAGAAACTGATATTTGATTGAAAATAACTTTTAAACTTCTTATACATGATGGTACTAACGTTGCTCCGCTTTACTCACAAATGTTAAAACAAAATCATTAACAACAGCACAGTGACTTAACTGCTGACTTAACTGCTGAGTTTTACAACGGGGCATACCAAACTGGTTGATGAACTACGTCAGAACTGTCAACGCCTGGAACTCCAGGTATTTATAATTGACTTTTAAATATTACTTGTATTTACATAGAAAACAGTTAATGTTCGAACTTTAAAGATTTTATATAGTTATCAAAGTGTTATGGTTACTTTTTTGAATACACAGAACTAAGACTTGTTGATACAGCTTACAAAAAAACTGTTTTTATTTAGTTAGTTGCTGAGCAAACCCCAAAACAGTGGTAAAAGATCAACTTACTGACCGTTCCAAGGCGGTACCTAACAATTCTTGATAAACATACCTATTTTTTTTTATATATAGTATGTATGCACTGTGCTGTTTGTTGAGTTTTGTGCTGTTCTTCTATGTTTCTTGTTTGTGATTTTATGTTATATGTCTTTGGCGTTTACTTAGTGCCACTAAACCGGGTTAATGTTTAAACGTGTTGCTACTGTGCTTGTTTCTGTAGCTTTTTGCATAAATTTTGATCATGTCATGAGCACACTTGCAAGCATGGTAGCAAACTTGTTAAACATAAACGCCCAGGTAAACTAATATATGTTACCAGTCAATTCCTTTACGATATAATGTTAAATGGTAACATTTGGCTACTCAAATGATCAGTTATACGTTCCGTAGCTGCTTGATTTATATGCACTATTACTAGTTGATGTCTAAGTTTCACTTTCACTTTTAGTAGAGTTAACGGTGTCATGGATAGCATTATAGTGCACTCCTCTTTCACTTAGGAAAATGCTTTTAAAGGAAAGGTTTCACACAATTACATATACAGTTATATATTATCTTCTTTATTTTGTTTCTTTCTTGTAGACGAATGCAACTCAGATTGCTTAGCAAACTGTGCAGAAGAGTCTGTAAGAAGTAGGGAAGAGGTGTTTTTTTTAACATTAGGAATATACCTGTAAGAAACATAACAACTTTTAAAATTTATAACAATAAAAAAAATGCTCGTGTGGGTAAAAATACCCTTTCACTCCAGATAATATTTGTATAATTTCCCCATTGTAAAAAATACCCTTTTATACCAGACAATACGTTTGTTGGTAGATAACTAGCAAATGAATGTGATTGATCTTAGAAATATACAAACTATATACATTAGTAAATGATATATAATGTACACGATGAAACTATAAGGGTAAAACATATATGAAGTAATATATGAGGTAATATATGAGGTATAATAAATAAGGTAAACCAAAGAAAACAACAAACAAAAAACTTACAATAATAAAATTACAATCATTAAATATGAAATCAATGATATGTGATTGTATTGCAGTATGTAGAAGAAGACAAAAGCCTGTGAGTTTTGCCGGGTATGTACAAAAGAAATGTTATACTGTATTGAAAATAGAATTTCAAATTAGTTTTAGTGAAATGTATTCATTATTACGATAACAAAAACAAGAGCACCGGTAAGTCTGTGAAAACATACATTCACGTTTTAGCGTTTTTACGATACATACACACATATCCATTTTCGATACTTGTATGAAGTTGTACAGATAAAAGTTTGGTAAAGTGTATACAACGTTTGTTTAATAACTTACCAGAGCTTACACTTTCCTCCTTTACGTAGACTTAAAAATGCCTTATTATACCTAATCCCCGCGACTGACGCCGGAAAAAAAATACTAGGTGCAATAAGACATTCTGTTCATTTCCTCTCACGATTTACACTAGCCACAATAATGCGCGTATCTAGGAAACTCTTTTTAATATTTGGATATTCGTTTTGTTCCCTAATCCAAAAATCGCCAAATACTAATAAAGGGGCTGTTTATATGGACTAGATCGACTCATGAAACATTGTTTCCCTATCCGAATTAAGGTCTCCGGATTTCACTGATATTTATTGCTAAAATGATTACTTAATTATCCGAAAATAATTTATTTATTTTGAGAAAAGCAATGTTTAATTGATATCAATCGAATAAAACCTTCAGTCACTTTTTGTATTTTAAATGTTGTACACCGGAATCCTCACAAAACCGGAAATTTTGCCCAGTCCGGACCTTGTCCGGTTTAGTGAGTTTTCACTGTAGTATGTTCACCTAATTGACCTTACGACAGGATTTAATTGACAGGTCCTATCAGCCAATCAGAATGTAGCCCTGATAAGCCGTGTTGTTATCCGCCATTTTGTCCGTCAAACTGACCAGAGTCCGTTATATACATGCGCTGGCATTTCCTCGCCTTTTTAAGTATTATGGTATAAAGGTGTTATCATGGCACTTGTAATTCGGATACAAAGTAGCAAAGCCGACTAAAGATTGCGTGCAATTCGTTCCGTACAGCAAATAATTTAGAAAAATGCAAGTGCTGGATCAGACTCTGTGGAAGACCTCACCAACAGCTGAACTTGGAAATTTTGAAAGATCGTTCAAATGCGAAACATCTATACGTCTGTACAAAAGTATTTTTCTGAACAAAACTACTTATTTGCTTATAAGGGGATCAATCCGCTAAAAAATATTTAATACTGAAATTGTCCGTGCATGACCTAAATTACAGTAGTGTTACTATTTTCAAACTATAAACATCGTAAATTTAATATGCTTTGGCTTGTGTTGTCAAATCCCCATTAATGGCCATTTAATATCAGGTTCAACATGGACACGATTGATTTCATTAAAATAGAGGTATTTTTGTTGATACCGTTATGTATGCTTATAAACTGCTTTGCTTTCAAAGTCAATCAGGAAATATCGAACAACTAAATTTTTGTTTGAACCATCGCATGCTTCTGAATCTCATCTACTCGTATGGTTACTATGTAAACAATGGCTATTTTAGCTGTCATTTTGACACATTTCATAGATTTCCTATTTTCATATCAGCCCTTTGTCGACGGGAAACCCAATCAAGGAAACCCTGACTCTCAAGCAGCAACTGTATTTGACCAGCTCACACCAGCTAGACCTCCTCAAAAACTCAGATTAATATCTGAGCCACCAAAAAAAAAAAACCAGAACAGAGCGGTCTGAATCGTTATGGTATTATTTTCTGTACAAATCAATTATTTCACTGTATAAATTATTAAGTTCATTAGAACTTGATTCTGCCAAAAATGTGCTGTAAAGACTTAGACTTATTATGAATAAAGAACAAGTCAAACATGTACATGATTTCAATGTTTTTCTTATATTTGGTGCCATTTACGTAAATCTACAATATTTAATTATAGTTCATCCCATGTTCAGCTTCCGGATCACATATACACTCGATTACCAGTATTCTTAAAGTTGCACTCTCACAGATTTCTGTTTTGACACTTTTTTGTCTCAGAATTGGCTTATTGGGCATTCTTTAAATTAAGACCTAATATATAAATCACAAAGCAAACTTCTTCCGAGCCAAATTATGATAAATGATATCGAATCTTATGTAAGTTGTCAAAGCGATCAATCTGTGAAAGTGCAGCTTTAACAGTGAAAAATAACTTCTGCTATTGCTATATATTTTAAAATATATTTGTCATTGTAATAAAGAGATGATCACCTACAATATCCTACATAAGCACCAAAGAAATATCAAAGATTAAGTAATGTTTGCAAAACAACAAAGTACGTCGTATTTAATAAATCTGACATTAAATATGTAACAACTGGTGTTATACTCCAGAACTGAAACTAACATCATAGAGGTACATCATTCCAAGAATCCACCAAAACAACATGCTGAACAACTTCAAAAACTCTATTCAAAGGACTACACTTTCCTGAAATAAATAAAAGATGCCAATATTAAAATAAATCAGATACATGAGTTAAATATTTTAATACTAGCTGTAAATGCTACTGCCTTTGATGTTTGCTTTCTACATGTATATCATAATGAAATATTGACAAGATAATAGCTAACTTTATGTTTTGTGGTTGTTGTTTTTTTCTGAACAAAGATTCCATTACTTTTGTACAGCAAAGTAAAACTCAAGGTTATAAAAAGCTTTAAAATAGGTCCCACCGATTATTTGCAAAACTTGCCATCACTGGTTTTCTCTTGCCTGGACTGGCAAATAGCATGTGTGTGTGGGGGTGGGGGGGCGGTTTCTGGTCTTATGCTAGGTCCCCTGTGGCGGTAGGCTTGATTAACACAATAACAAGGGAACTTCCTTATATCCATCAATCAGAATACTTTAATGGTAGCAACGGTAAACAGCAGGAGACCCTCCATCAGCCTTAACCGGTTAATGGGGTAGGGTAGTGTGTGTGGGTTAGAACCAGCTGCCCGGTCAGCTTAGTTGCTTAGAGCGCCGTGCTAATGTTCCGGTGGTTGTGAGTTCGAGCCCCACACCGGGGGCACTTTTCCTCCCAGGTCTACTTTTACATGTGTGAACATGTTCAACAATTTCTGTAAGAACAAAAATCATATCATGTGAATGTTTGAGCAATGCAAAAGTTACAGATTGGTATCACCCACGATTGTCACTTGTCAGCTATTACATTATCATTCATATGGGGGAGTGTTCAGTCGCTGAGAACTGAAACTTTTTATGCATAACCCTGATAAACCTTATCTGCTCATACTATAGAATACAAGGTTATATAGCTGGCATGTATTTGTCATTTAATGTCACTTCCGGGTTCCCCATTTGGGCCATTTATTATTTACTCATATTGTGCGATGATTTAATCTTTGTTTCAACACTACTGTAAGAATGGCCGGTGTTATTAAAAGCTAAACTTACCCTTTTTTGCATTTACAGTATGCGTCACACACACGCTTTTCCTTTGTATCGATGTCAATGTTGACAACATGGCTATCCGATTTTCTCTGACTTGGATAAATTTCACTCCGTAAATGTTAGATATGGTCATCCTCTAAAGATATATCGAGCCTTCTGATGTAGCAGCCAGTTACAAATCCTTTGACTACTATTTTTTTTCGCAGTGAAATGCCACATTTATGATAATTTGTTAGGAATATTGGAAAGCGAAACGACGCGAGACGCCATTGCTTCCTTGTTTGTTTGACGGACATATACAGAGTTCGCTCCCTTGATATCAGGGGGCGTGGCTTAGAAGCCGCTGTCGTAAGGTCAATTAAAGCTTTTGGCGCACTAAAAAAGTAGTTATCCGAACTTTAAGCCACTTTTAGGTTACTCGCTTTTACCGTCATTTACTACTAGATCTTGCTATGTATTACCGATATTTTTATTTTTCCTTTTCACGCAAGTAATATTAAATTGATTTAAATCGCTTCAAGCCTTATGTATCAATTTATCATTTAAAAAAATAGTTTTTAAACCATGAATTAGCAATCGCGATAATTGACTAACGTAGAAGTCAACAGTTTACTTCGCGTTTATACGAATTGACAATTTCGTACTGAGTGATATCCCTTTGGGAGCAGATAAAATCTGTGTCACCGCGTGGGACAACGTACTTGATTTGAGTTTAATATATGTTAAATTTTGATTAATAAAAATTGTGCGTGTATTTATGTTATATTGTTTTGAAGTTTCACAAAAGAACGTTAACAGTTAATAAAACAAAACAAAATGTACTAGAAAATTAGTCACTTAAAAACTGACTGTTTCTGGGATTTTTCAAATAGTCTTAACAAGAAAATCACTTTGCAAATTTTGCTCTTGTCCTTTTACTTATACGTTCTTATTCATTTTCAGAGTCTTCTTCCACCGCATCAATATGTACCCATTATCAACACAGTGTGTTTCTTGTATATTTCCTACATGCATTACTAGTTCAACCAACTTGCGTTCGCCTTTATAACCTTTTAAGTATACAACATATAACTATGTACCTCGATTTCAACAGGAATCAGGAGGGATTGACGAGGACACAGGAGGCAGGGAGGAGTGGCGAGGAGGCTTTAAAGCTGCACTCTCACAGATTGAACGTTTTGACAACCTTTTTTTTATTTTTTGTCTTGGAACGAGCCAATTTTTGCGAAAATCCATGGAAACCAGTTATATAAGACTGCTGACAAAAATAAGATCGCATATTTTTATATTTAAGTTAAAAAAATGATGTGTTGTGCATTTTTCCTAAACCGTTAGTAACGGTTTAAGCCATAAAACATTTTCGAACGGAAATAAGAAAATCTGCGCTCTGATGTTTTTGTCAGCAATCTTATATCATTGGTTTGCAGATATCTACGCAAAAATCTGCTCTTTCCAAGACAAAAAAATAAAAAAAAAGATTGTTGTAAAAACGGTAAATCTGTGAGAGTGCAGCTTAAATGAGTTTCTAGTAGTGTTTTCCAAGCCTTTGAGAAACGTTATGGTTGCATTGTGCGCAAATATGCAAATATACTTGTGTCGAATTAACGACAGTGTCCGGCGACATATCGATGACTGATCTGCATTAATAATTGAACGAAGTGAGAACGAAATTCGTCTATAATCGTGCGTCAAATGTAGGTACTTTTTCTTTTCCTGAAGAAATCTATTGCACCATTTATTAGTTTGGCAAACCTGTGCGTATATTCCTACACATGTATATGCTGTTAGCAAACGTTTCATGTTCGGTAAACATTTTTGTTTCATTTGAAGAAAATACTTGGTACAAACATGCGCGGTTAAAGATGCTACTATAACATAAAGTGTCATGAAGTCTTCAATCTCAGTTTGTGTTTGGACGACAAGTAGTGAAGTCGTACATTACTTGACAAAATGGATCTATTGGATACACGAAAATATAAGATGAGGAGAAAATTAAAATTGAATGTATATACGAATGGTTCCCCGGCTGAACAGACGCCAGCTATCGCCAAAAGCATGCTTGACCGTCAGTCGAAACCTATCCGCTCCAAAGTATCTCTGAGTGATTTTCACAGTTCTATTATCTTAATTGAAACGTCTTTTATTTAACCCTGTACCAATATCTTTATTGAAACAGGCACCAAGATCTACAATGCAACATACGTAAAGCTCTTTATTGCAACAGTCAGCAAGATCTACAATGCAACATACCCCAAGATCATTATTGCAACAAGCACCAATAAATTTCTTAAAATATATTTATGAAAACCAAAATCTTTATTGAAACAAGACGACGATCTTTATTGAATCGATTCCCAAGATCTCTATTGAAATAGGCCCAAATTTATTTTTCTTCAAAGTGGACCAAGATAGTTATGGAAACAAAGATCGTTACTGAAACAAGACGACGATCTTCATTGAATCGATCCCAAGATCTCTGACGAAACAGGCCCAAATATCAGTATTATTAAACAGGGCCATGATCTGTATTGTAACTATTTCAAATACAATTGTAAATCATATCATAGGAATGACAGTTAATATAGATTATGATAAAAAATAATACATGCTTTTCTTTGGCTTTTATCACTGATACAACAACAGTGAAAATAGTTCATTGCAAACTAAGAATCGAAAAAAACATCTTTCAGAAATATTTTTGAAATCAACTGTATTGCTTCACATTGTTCAAGACTTAATAGGTCCTCACTTTTGAAGCAGAAAATTATGTAAATTATAACAGTTCGATAAGCAAAAAAAATATGGAAATACACATTACTCACCGTATAATAGAGAAACAGTTGTGGAACTTTCCAAACGTTTTCTTAAAGTAATACTCGATCCATTTATTGCACATATACTTATTGTGATTGGCATCATTTGCGTTTTGTTCTATTCTATATAGCATGATAGAGTCCTCTTAAATTTGACTCACCCTTCGGTGAACATCACTGAAATATAGGATCATAATTACTAGCATGATAGGCACCTTTTTATGCAAATCTAGAAATACATATCACCTATAACTAGTAGTTTTATGTTTATTGTGTTCTCCTTTTCTAAAAGTTTAGTATTGCTCTTTTTGTTCTTCCAATATTAAAATCATGATAGCGTGTAGGCTCTCGAGCATCACAGGTAATTTCGAAGAATTGCAAAATTATAAATTACAATGTAACATAAGCCGACTGAACAAGGAAATATTTGATACAACATTGAATATTTCAGTCAGATTCGGGTCCCGATATTTTAAAATAAGATCTAAAAGCGAGACAACAAGTGATTACAGACACATCAGCAATAGTATTATATAGTAAAGGACTAGCACGAGAACACGGTTACCCTTGATCTCTTGTTTATTTATGTGTGTTTAAACTTCCATGAAAATGGATTCTAACGTTATTTACTTATACGCATGCTAGTTATCGAATGTTGGCATAGACAACAAGGCACGAAACAGTTACTCCTCTCATTACAATTAAAACAAAGTATGATTGTTTGAATAACTCGAGTTGTTAGTGCAGTATCTATTACATAATGTAGTGTTTTATATTTTTTAGATTATAATCTTATAGTTTTATTCATTACTTATGTGTAAGTTCCACTATTTGAATACATTAAACACTTTTACTTCGGTATATATGGTGTTATACATGTCATTGAATGAATTTTAAATCACAACTAGATCAAATGATAGGTTGTGTCCATGTTTTAAACACCGATCAAGTGATATGTTTATCATTTAACCAAACTCAGGAATCATTATTATACTTCAAAATGAAATAATGGATGTTATATTGAGTGTTATGAATAAAAAATTAAGTCAAAGTTTAAGGGAAAATATAATATCCGACGTTTGAGTAAAACGAATTTGAAGGACATTTCCCTTGTTTAATGAAATAACCGCGAGGTGGCGATTTATAAGCACGAGTGACTCGTGCGCATATGAATGTAAAGGCGTTAAGCTTGGGGAACCGATCCGTTCACATCGATTCAAGTGACTGTTAAATTTTACAAGAAATTTTTTTATTGTAAAAGTTTTCTTTTACTTTGCAATTTCATCATATGACTGATTAATTTGTTTCCATTTGTCTTCAGAGAACATTACAATGTATAATACATTTGTATAACTTGATAAACTACGTATACATAGATATTTATCATAATCATAAAAATGATATATGTTCTATATTTTTTTGTTAAAGAGCTTGTGGTAATGATGCCCGACATCTAGTGGAACCAGACAAATCCTGTAAATCTGGATGACAAACCGGCAGAGGTTTCCAGGAGGACGGTTTTATCTCAGTTTTTCCTCGGCCAGTCGCATGTAAGCTCCATTTTTGTCTGGCATGTTGTTACCAAGAAATACTTTGCTCATGTTGCAAGTTCATTCTGTACGTGGTCATCGGTTTCCCAAGTGCTTCACTGAAACTTCCAAAATAATACTATTGAAAAGTATTGATTTTGTTGTTTTTAAAGAGGTAATAGAATGGTATTCAGGGAACTCGGAAGTTAACACAGGAAGATACACATCATCAAAAATTAGGTAAGGGAATTGAATTATACGCCAAACTGATATATTTACTTATCCGGATATTACCTGTTTGAAATTGATCGAAAACCCTTTTCATTAGAAGCAATTACAATTGTATAAGTCTGGTTTATGGGTGTTTAAGCATATATTAAATGAAAGCTCGAAATAATGGCCTGGAAGTAAAACAACTGTTTCTTTCCTTGGAAAATAAGCCAAAAGGAGATAACCGTCAACTCCAATACAAAATTTGCAAACATTTCAAGGCAATATCTAAAAATATCTAAATATGTCTGGGTTATCATAACTTTCAACGGGATATATTCGGTTCATCTATGTGTAATTTGATTTTATACTTCACCATGACTTCTGAGTATTCAACTGCAAAAGAACATCAGAAAGAGAAATGACTTTGTCTTTAATGACCTTATAATGCAAAGTTAACAAACGCTTCCATGTATGTCAATGGGTGAACTTACTTTTGACAAACTTTCAAACCTCAAAACACTTACCTGAATGAACATCGAAATCATGTATTGGATAAAAAATCATTTTGCATGGAAAAATAAATAAAATACAAACGACTCCTATCAAGGGGATGGAAGGGGCCCTTTTGTGTGTTATTTCGTAGGTTAAACTTCACAGTCGTTGATTGCCTACACTTGGTTTTAATATTCATTTCGCTTGATTGTATCGATAAATGTTGCAATCAATGTGTATACAATTGCACACCGGCTAACGTGTTAACAAATTAATATCACAATAACGGCAGTATTTATTTTAGGTAAACTTGATTTTACGGCTAAGCCTTAACTATCGTCGTAGTAAATTAAATTTATTTTAGTGTCGTAGTGTTGTTAGTTGACCTACGAAGTCAAGGCAAACTTTAGCCAGGGAGAACTCAGAAGTACAAACACAATTATAGACACTGAGTTAACTATTAACAGTTTCAGTTTCATAAGCACTCTCGTTTTCTATATTTGGTAAACAATTAACTATTCATTTCAAATACATTTAACACGTACATGCAAGGTGGGTGGAGAAAATCTCTTGTATTAACCGAGCAACAGAAATCAAAGGATTGGATTGAAACAGACATGACATAGGGTAAGTGTAACGTTAATGTATCAATTGATAAGACATATTTTATTCTTTAAAAACATATCAGTACTGTTTGCAAATTCCAAGGAAAAAATACAACAAATAAAAATTATGTCCAGGTGAGTTATTTGTTTAATGACAAAGTCATTACCATATTTTGTCATTTGTCAAATTTTTGACCCGGTTTTGGAAAAATGTAGGATTTAGATAGCAGAAAAGTATGAAAAGTAAGAAAAAGAGAAACGAATTGTTTTTGAATGAGACATCAATACTACCATTCTTCATTTATACCTTACATCGGCAGATTTCACGTTCCTTTGAATATTGGAATGTAGCTAAGGTCGTTCAAGCCAAGGAACAGTTTTGAAACAATCTGTGCTTGAATGACCCTAGTATTTTTTTCAAATAATTCACATTTTCCGATAAGTAAAACTTTTCAATAAAACACTTCTTTATGAATGTTTTTATCTTCACCGTAAAAAACTTTCGACAAATATGTAAAGAGCGAGTTCCATTAGCACTCGTTACCACAACACGGAACGTTTCATTAGTGGAAAATTAATTTTACTTTCTTTCACCGAAAGTTTCTTTTAAAAACTTTAAAAGATTTGCTTGTGTAGACTTGTGCCTATCCGTTGACAATGTTTATGTTTGTAAAGATGACGTAATGCTGCACGTGCTTCGTATGGCATTTTTTATGTTCGCCCTCATGTGTTGTGTCAATCTCACAGGTGGAACCGATACTCATTTTGGCGGGAACGAATGTCAATAGTAAAATCCGACAATATATAGCAAAATGTGAATTAATATGCAATCAACCAAACGAATGATGGCTTCGTTGTTAAATATGAATGTAATAACTGAAGGTAAATTGATATTATTAAAGTGACGTCCAATGTGTTGATGTTTTTTTTCTTGGTGTCTGGGTCAAATATGTTCATCTAAGTAAATTCGAAATGTAAGTACATTAAAACTAATATCAAGAGAAAGGTAAATTATATATCATAATACAAGAATAAAAGAAAAGAAAAAGTGCAAAACCATTGTATAAATCATACTATTTTGTTGCTTAACGATAAAAAGTATGCAATGATATGACTTCAAAAACAGTTTAGAATAGACACACAATGCTGACAATAACCATGTCAGAAACATTACTGCAGTTAACTAAAAACCATACATGTTCATCAAGTGAGATTGTTAATCTCTTGAAGAGTATTAAATCAATTTTGGCTACAATTTTAAAACATAGTTAGGAAACACATTTAGTATGTGTACTCCCATTGGTGTACTAACAAGCGATGTTAATTGGCTATTTTAGCCTTGATTCATTCATCATGATTATTCTCAAGACAAATAATTATCTTCAATGATATTTGAAATCGATGAAAGGACATGTATATTTGCCATACAGAGACATAAACTCGTTGGTACCATAAGGTAATCATTATAATTACAATTTCTCAATTTAACGGGTCAATAGAAAGAAACAGTGACATCAAAATTATTGATCAACCGTTGTTTTTCATTGTTTCTATTCTCCAGAAACTAAATATCCACTAAATTAACTCCCGTTTGAAGGCAATGACCTTCTGCATTGGTGTCATATGACATATAAAAAATACTGACATTTAACCTAAACATTTTTTATTTCGTTTAATGACCTAGCATTAAATTACTGCATTTTAACAATGTCAGTATATATCGAAATACCTAAACAGCCTTAAGTTTAAAAGCTCCGATATTAATTTAGCAAAATTTATGATGAGTACGAAAGACATGCCAAGATAATTACTCAAACGAACAAATACTGCCGCCTACATGCATATAGCCCTCTTTACAACAACAATCAGAATTCTCACCTGCTTATGCGTCCAGTGGAATTAATTTGCTTAAGTTTCCGAAAGTATTAAAATAAATTATCAATACAGCGACCCGGTCCACAAGAATAAAGCAATGCAAAAAACGTAATAGTGTGTGACCCGATATCCGCAATCTTGGATCGCTTATGTTTGGGGAGTCGCGATATTCTGAGTTAACATCTGTTTATTTACTGTGATGAGGTTAAACATCACTAAATTAAATAAGGTTGGATAATATATTTATTGTTCGTAAGCTTATAAGTTAAAATGATAAACAGTAAAAAATAAATGAATAAAAAGCAAAGAAAAACAAAACATTTGTATCTGTAGGGAGGTGCTGTCCCTCCATAGGATTATATCATTACTGTTTTACGTTTAAATAAACAGCCCGTGTTGATGACTTTGAGGAGACCTGTTGTTTCTATCAGAGGTAACGTTTACAGGGCCGGAACAAAACATTAAAATACAAGGACTTTAAATCATTCGGACAATTACTTATGAAATAGTAACCAATATTCAATCTGATGCTGTTGTTTTCTAAATAAGAAGGTCAATGTAAACATAATTTAGGAAATACCGCGATCCCAGTGATGGGACTATAGGACAGTTCATTATATTACAGCTAAACGACAACCGTACATTGCACATCAAGTAACATTTTTTTGCTTGCAGAATATTTGTGCTATATTTGTATGACCTTTCAAAAACAATTTATTTGTGTACACTCTTTGAATGCAAATAAAGCATATTCATCAACTCGTTCTGAGCGCGTGTACCTTTCCAAGAAATGCGACGATCCGTAATGATTTATTATATTTAGTGAAAATACAGATGGGTCTAAAGACAACACAAAACAAGAACAACAATTTTATTGTTAAAACAGATCTACACGTAATTGATTGAACAGTTACAAAAATATTAAATTGTACGCTTATATTGATTTTGTTCTCGGAAAGTGCGCAATACAAATGGCATCATTACAATAAATTTGTCTAAATACTACACGTAACATTCTCATTTGAATGCAACAACTGAATGTCGAAGATTAAGTGCATGTTTAGTCGATGTTTCCAACCATTTCACTCCATTGGCTGGCATTATTTGATACTATTGTACACTTTTACTGAATTGTTCCCATATTGCGTGACAAGAAGCTTGTTCTGCGGCGGACAGTAGTAAGCATACAACAGACTGTGCATCCCATTTTCCTTACCGACCAATTGTGTCATCTGACCATTGGACAAGTTCAGTCTCATAATTCTGTCACCTGCAGAACTACAAACTAATAAGTGCTTTCCGAAAACCGTGATGCTTCCTGATCCTTTCAACGCAGGATCCCGGAAGGTCTTGATAATTTTCAGGTTCATGTCAAGCTTTGTAATGGTATTTCTGTGAATGTCTGATACGTAGACGTAAGCAGACGAACTTTCATTTACAACTGTTAAGTAGTAAGGATGTCCACACTGTTCTTGTTCACTGCATATAACATGCCCATTCATATTCAATACTTTTACATTTCCATTGAAGAAGGACACTATTAACCTATCTTCATGATAAGCAATACCTCGACAATCATCATTTAATTCGATATGGTCACCAAGAGCGAGTTGCCCTCGAGTCTTCAGGAACTGAATACCCATAGTGGCGAGAGTAACAGCAACCCTGTCCCTGGGTAGAAGACATATATCCCATGGTGAACCAAGAACCTCGATCTGGAACACCAGGCTGTTGGTCTGCATGTCTACCAACTTAACTGTGCAGTTGTGCCAGTCAGTTAGCAGCAGTCTGGACCCGGCAAGGTGGAGCATGCTAGACAGGTAGCAGTCCCTATTATCAGTTGGAGACTTTATTGGGATGTCCGATGCTGGTGTAAACCGTAATACGGTCAAGTCTTCAGTGGCGTTACCCACTAAAAAGAATTGGTTAAAGTAAATTGAATATCTGTGATACAATAACTTCATATAGGGCAAAGTATCAAAGTATAAATTTCAACGTTAGCATATAGCATTATGGCTTTTAATTCTTATGCCATATAATAATAAACATCATGTCATACAATTTCCATATTTCGTTACAATTTTAAAAATATTTCAACTGAATTTTGTTTTAATATATGCTTATTGAAAAAAGTACAGCGCTAACTAATACAAAAAATTAAAGTAAACATATCTCATAAGACACAATATACATAACACATAATAGGAATATGTAGGTTATAATACAAGGATGTTTATTTACTCAGATGGTTTATGACTATCAATACCTGTAGGTTCGGCAGTTGCCATGGTATCCCTTGGGCCATCTCCCTGAAATGTTAGTCCTATTATGCCTTGGTTGCTGTCTGCTGTGATTAAAAAAAGAGCTGTCATAACCTTTTGGTATTTGGGGCGTTGCTTGCAGTTTGTAGGAATTGTACTTCTTGTCTTCCATAAATAATGTATACAAGTTCAGCGTAAAATGCATTGACGAATTAATAAAGTTGTTTAAATAGCCGATGTAGAAAAAACCTTTCACCAAGTCATTGTTTCTAAAGTTATTTTTGTTTTGCCTGCTGTCCCATGCAATTTTGGTACAGTTTAAACGGGCATTGCTAGTGTATTATTTATATATGAAATGAATAAGCGAATTTAAATGAAGTTTTTGCAGATTGTAGTCGTGTTCATTTTCTTAATTGAAATCAAGCTTGAATTGACCTATTCGGCAATTTTTGAAAGTCAAAAAAGCTTGATTATAATTATTGTTTGACTTAAAAAAAACCTACATATTCTTTCTCCTCTCATTAATCCCTTGTAATTGATACCAACATATAGGGTCAACGTTATTGCAATATGTTTATAGGTTAAGTAAACCGCTGTCATCGGTTAGGAACGAGATTATGAATGTTTTAAAAACAACTTTTGCATAATGGTATCTAATTATAAAACATTCAGCGTAAGTTTATGTGAAGTTATGTTGATTTTGTCACCGCCTTTGTTAAGAAACTTATAATAATACTATAACAAATCTTTAATAAATAGTATTAGGTAATGCCTATTATTCCATTTAAATCCCTTCACTATAAGTTGATTTGTATAGACACTTGCAATGAAAGTATATATAGAAATGAATGTATTTAGACGATGTATTATTGAACAAGTCTTAATTTACTGTCTCTTATGTCCTGTTTCATCAAAGGTGATTACAATATTATAATTAAATACATATTTATATATACCTGATGTGGTTGTGTTTTCAGTCACAATGTTTTCTAATGTCCCAATGCCAGTGTCAGATGCAATAAGACGCTCTGTGGCTGGATCCTTTCTGAATTCGTAGTGGTGAATTACGTTTTTCTTGTTAATGTCAGCAAGGTCAT
Source organism: Mya arenaria (assembly GCF_026914265.1). Classification (NCBI taxonomy): domain Eukaryota; kingdom Metazoa; phylum Mollusca; class Bivalvia; order Myida; family Myidae; genus Mya; species Mya arenaria. Next base: position 42,015,029 of record NC_069136.1, read on the forward strand.
TCTGCAGACCCTCTAATAGTTTCTTGGCTCTTTTGGTCTCAATGAAAAACTGTATCATATTGTTTCCTTGTGCTTCAAGTGTGACATTTATTTCTTCCAGCCTGGTCTTCAGGTTTGTATATTTCGGTTTCAGAGACCCTAATAGTTCTTCATCCGTGTTTTTCGTCTTCTCTTTTAGCTTTAACAGTGCCTGTTCTCTTTCTTCAAAATACTTGTTAACTTCCTCTCGGTATCTTCTCAGCTTTTCAACTTCATTTTCACCTAACTTTGCTACAACGTCAACGTTTTTCTCCACAGCATACGCGCACGAATTAATGTCTTCAAATAACCTGGCAATTGTTTTTATGACATCCCAATACTCTTGGTCATCTTTGAAGTCCTTGGATATATCTGATATAACATCAGCATGACACGATCGATGGTTCTGTACTGAACAGTGTCCACAAATCAGGGTCTGATGGGTGCTGCAAAAGTATTTGATAGACTCTTTTGGATGGTTATCACAAGGCACTGTGCATTCATATTCAACTTCAAGGCCACCGGTAGACGTAGGCATATTTGATTTGTCAATAAGTAAATGTGATCTTGACATTTTCTGTTTCCTATGGACCCTTGCGCAGTTAGAGCAGAAGAACTCCTTGCAGACTGGACAGTAGAACTCAGCATGCAGGAATTCGTCATCTTGCTCACAGGGCTGGCAGTATGTTGTGTCTTCTGCAGATGTCCCTGCTTGCAGTTTCTTCCCTGGAACCTCCATAGCTCTGGTACCTTACGAGAAAAGAATGACAATAAAATGAAAGATTGTATTAATTTTCTAATTAAACTCCTGATGAAACCTTGCATTAATTGTGTGTAATTTTTTGCATATTACAAATTTTATGAATAAGGAATAACACGTAAATTGACTCATTCTAAATCCCGAAAAAGATGCTAGTTGAATCAAAGCCATATATACTATTGTATAGCGCATGAGCCGATCCGGGTGGGGGGGGGGTGAGCGGATCCGGCGCACGCCCTGCTAAAATCGTCTTAGCTTGCTTTTTTAGTATAAGAGAGAAAATGTAATAAAATACGCACACGTTGCACGAGATTGGAATTGAAATTGTTAAAATTTTATTTTGGGTGTTCCCTAACCTCCCCCATCCCTGCTTACACTTTAAACCAAATAAATTTCGGTTCTGATGGAGAGGTGCAAGTCAAAAGGTTACGATCCTTACTTACGCCCCCTCTAGCGTCTAACCCTGGCTATGATTTTAAACTAAAAAAAAATCGGTTCTGAGTAAAGGACGCAAGTCAAAAGGTAACACCCCTAAATTATGCCCCCTCTGACGTCGATCCCTTGCTACGCGCCTGTAAAGTACGATATGCCTTCAGTGTACAGTTTTTGATGAATAATATCAGGATTCGTAAAAGAATGTGCACCAGAATCTCGGTTACAACTACGATATCGCACGACCTTCCCCAAAATTGATGGTAGATTAATAAAATATGTATCATATCGGAAGGTGTTTTTTTATTTTTAATCAATACATTATATCATATATAGAAACGGTAAAAAAGTTAGATGTTTAACCATGGTGTGACTATCGTTGGAATAAAATACAACGCTATTCACTTCTACCCACGTTAGTTATTGAATATTGTTCTTGACAACATGGCACAAAATAGCCACTTGTGTTTTCTTTCAATAACGCGGATGGTAACCACGATATTTATTATATATGGATATGATTTATCATTCAAGAAAACAATTTTGTTATTTGAGTTTACTATAGCAATTATATGTTAGTTCAATCAATATTTTTGTTTAATATACATATTGGGTTTAAACTGCAGTGAATGAATTCTAAATCGAAAGTATATCAACTCATTTTCAGAAAAGTTTATATAGTGACATAGATTATGACCTACACTGATATGTACAAGATACAACCCGAAAATACTTAAGATACAATTTTGAAACATTAATAGTGCACTTATATATCAGAACAATCAATATTTTAGTTAAAGATGTATTTAAGGTTTAAATTGAATGATTTAAAATCGAAAGTAGATCAAATCATTTTAAGAACACTATTTATAGCGACATAGATAATGACCTATTATTTGTTGAAAGAAGAAATAGAATTAAAAAGAAGAAAGAATGATCACTTCCCCTTTAACACTGATATGTACAAGATACAACACAATCATACTTTAGAACAATATGAATAAATATAAAATTGAACGTTTGATTAAAAATGAGTTCTAACCTTTCCTCCAAGTTTACGGGTGAAGAGGAAGTGAACGATCAATATCACACAGGGAGATAAACATAATCAGAAAATATTGCAGGTAGTTAAGGTTATACTCAACTGATATAGACATGGTATATTATTGTACTGATATGAACTGTTTAAAAAGCGCAAGTTACATTGATTTGGAAGTACCTACGCATTGTTATATGCCTTATTTCTTTTAATGAACAAATGACAATGAATCAAAGCATGGTTATAACTTCTCAGACCAATAGCTACTTTCCATATTTATAGGTTTTGAAGCTGAATGGTTATTAATTAAAAAAAAGTTTGTATTCTTACAGCGAATATGGTCGCTCTATCGAGTGGTTACGTTTACCAGTTTTATTTTTCCTATCACTGTAAGTAACGTCACTTTTTCAAATTTCGTTAAATGTTTAGTACACATGTGGAACTTTCTCCAAATATATGTTGATGCGGGTCGTGCAGAAGTGTTATTTCGCATGTAAAGTTGTCATTAGAATATATATAATTTTTATATAGTTGTCTGGGGCCTAAACACAAGTAGAATACATTTCAATAGACAAGTTTTATCATTTTCTTTTAAGTCTGTTTGATATAATTTTAGATATTTAATTGAAAGATAGAATGGAAAAACCAAAATGTATTTATTACAAAATGTATTTTATTATTTATTGAAAGGACACTTATCATGGGATGATGTGTTGTTCACATCCCTAATTTAATTTTAAACATAACTTTGTTGTCTATGTATTAAACAGCAAAATATTGACGATATGATGTTAACAGAATTTTGTATCTACTTATCTAATTATGCAGATTTTTAATCTCTAAATACCGTTTTACCTACGTATATGAATGAACGTACTTTTGGACTTCTTTACAAGCCTAAAATATTTTCTAAATGAGCATCAGACTCATGTTTGGGATATACAAGTTGGTCACCTGAAAAAATAAACAAAAGCCAATTGACTTAAATTCAAATACATGTAGTATCGTACATAAAATGGAATTGGACAGTTGTCAGGTCGTCAACGTTTACAAAATATGTTTAAAGGTCCGGATTCTGAAGTTTATTGTTAATGCATGAGAGCGCGTGACGAAAACGTCAGCCACAACTTCATGCTAATGTTCGGCATACCTCATCCGAATGACACAGGCATGACATAGTAACACAGATATTTGTGGTGAAAGTGCGATTTCATCGCATACTGTGTTTTTAAAATCGAGTTTATTATGATCAGCTTTGTCTGCCTGTATTGGTCGATAATATAACCGCAAATATGATATTTTTTACAGTGGCCCGCGTTCACATAGTGGCATAAAGTTCGTACTTAATTTGCGTAATTCCTCCTATAATTGAGTTCTCATTCAAGCTCATTAGATGACAGTGAAAAGTTATAAAACGCAATCATAGAATTTCAGCCAAAGATAACCACGCTGTAAACTGTTCGCTTTTAACAACAATATTAAAGACAATTATATGTTAAATCTTGGTTTATCTAACAGTAATTGATTGCTTTGTTATGCTAGCTCACTCTCGTTTGCACGATGTTGCGCTTGCGCTGTGTGTGGGAACGAAGAAACCACTACATTATACGTGTACTCAAAGGCGCATGCGCTTTTAAAGCCGAGAAAAGACCTGGGACGCGTCGGTGGTAAGCGATTTATCTAACCACTGCGCCAACCGGACAATCGTAGTTAAAAGACATTGTTTGATGGAAGTTACTGCAAGTTCCTTCCCGATCGAGAGTTACTATAAAGATAATGCTTATATTTAAATAAAAGCTAAACTAACCTTAAAAATTCAATAAATTGGTTAAAGCCTTCTTGTCATCGGCATAATGTAGAGCATCTGAATGATGAGTTTAGCTTATGCCGCGCTGATGTAGTATTTGCTATTGACGGTGATTATCAAATATTAGACTTATATATGAATGTTCTGTGTATCTTTTTCTTGTCTATTTCGCTGTTGATCTATTTGTCATAAAACTGGATCACTGTAGCTTAAATCTGGTTTGTTTCCATATAGTCTCCGCTCTAATCATTTAACATTAATTAGATTATAAATAAAATTATTTGATATAAATTTTGTAAATGAGGTTACCAACTTGTTTAAGTCTGCAACAAAATGTATTGTCTTCTTCAGAACTGTTTAAGGAATTGCAGAATCAGCGGAATAATGATCTCTAATGATGATTTAGTCAGATTTACATGTTTGACTTGAAAATAGCCCCGCCAGATCGTTTAATGTCACCAAGTTGTCCATGTTGGCAGTTGGAGACTTCATTTGTATGTCTGTCTCAGTGTATGAAATTAGTTATTGTATTTAAAACATGTGTAAGACATTAAATGTGTTATTGTATTTAAAACATGTGTATGACAATGACATTATATAGTGTATTATAACAAATTAAAAGATTTAATAATTAATATGATATTGCTCCACAGTTTAAGATTACAATGCCTAATAAATTCAGTTCGTATATACAAAAATAACAGTACAGCAATAGTATGATGAAATGGATCGGAAAACAAGCAATGCAATTGCTTATACTAATTCCTTTCCATAAGGAAAGCCAAGGTCTTTATTGAATCAATCCAAAGATCTCTGACGAAAAAGGCCCCAAGGTCTGTATTGAAATTGGGTCATGATCTGTATTGTAACTATTCACATGTAAACTAAATCGTTAAAATGACTCTTAAAATTTTGAGATGAAACCTTTTATCATTGAAGTGACAACAGTGAAAATATATCACTGCAAACTAAGGAGTGAAAATAACAACATCAAGAACAACTTAAAAAGTCAACTGTATTACTTCACATTTATCAATACTTAGATCCTCACTTTTGAAACAGCAAATACTGTCAATAATAATAACTTGATATAATTTCTAAGCACATAATTATTTTTGGAAGTTAACAATACTTAGCGTTTATTTCGGAAAAGGTTGTGTCACTTCAAACGTTTTCTTAAAGGTTAATATTCGGTCCATTTACTGCACATGCAATTATTATGTTCCGTTTTCACATATATTTTGTTCTATTCTATAAAGCGTCCTTTTTTATTATGCTAATTGTGTACTTTTGGGGGTTATCAGTATTTGCAAATAACAGTTTAGTATTGCTCTTTTTGTTCGTCAAATATTAAATTTACGATCGTGTGTAGGCTCTGACGCATCACAGATCATCAGTATTATTTATGTATGGACAGGCTCGACAATATGGTAAACCTTTATCTCTTGTTTCGATTAGTAACATTTATAAGTCGTTGAAAGAGAAGAAATTTGCTACACAAAAGCTATTCATAAGAAATATCCATGACAACTGTAAATCACATCTTTTTAAGAATAGAACCTTATTTTCAGCCAAAGAAATCGCAGATAGACAATCATTAAGTAATAGACTTGATCATTTGTTAATGATCTCATTTTTGTACTGACTCAACGAATTCATTCAAAATAGCCACCGTTGACATCGAAGCTCTAGCGGCAAGGCGCCCATATTAAAGGCATTCCTGTCGCTGAGTCCATGGCGGTGCGAGAAGCTCTTAAGAAATTAACCGGTACGCCCCGTCGTGATATTTACTTTTTGTGCTAAAGCTATAACGTAGGTCAGTGTATACTGTGACTGATATTCCAGAGGGTATTTCAATGGTTTATATCATCAGCAGTCTCAGCGTAAACAGCGACAAAACTATACGGTGATACGCATTATAATCATTATAATTTGATAACGATTGGTTTATGTTAAGGACATTTTAGTTAAAGAAACCCTCGGGAGAAACCGGCAGAACCAATGGCTTTAAAAAGGTCAAGTGGTATACATCCCAACGTTTAAGGTGTTCGGGAATATACCTATAAACGAAAAAAACACAAATAATTCACCAGTTTAGACTCATACTAGCCATGATTGACATAAATAGCTTTTTTGTACATATATGATCATATATGTATATATATATATATATATATATATATATATATATGTAATCTAGACTCGTTTATAATTTCAATTAACTTCGCTTTACGATTTGCCGAGAGGCCCGCCCATCCTTGCTGGCATTGTACGCCGGAAAGTTTGCCAGTGCTTGCTAGTCGTCACGACAAAGTTCGATATCATTCCCCTGCTTGCTAAAACACTTTCAAACTTTTCAATAACATGTTCGTGGTACAACGACGCCTGTTTTAATTTTATCTCCTTATAGATATAGAAAGTCTATGACAATTTTACTTTATAAAATGTTGTATTGGAAAGGCTTTCTAAACTAAATTAATGCAAATACTATATCAGTTTGATAATTAATTATGTAAGAGAAACAACTATATCATAATGTGTTTGCAGTAAGTATTCGATTCACCTACTTTGGTTAAAAAATGCAAGAATTCCACTTAAAATCATATCACAAATAAAATCGTTTTACTTCAAAAACTGTACAGCACAAAAGCGGTAACCCCGTTGTAACAGTTTTTACTTAAGATGGTTTCTTTTTGCATTGTGTTTGGTCATTGACGATATAGCAGAGAAAAGAAGAACAATCGAAAAAGGAACATTCAATCATTTTAATTTTTTTTATGACTGAATAAAAATAAATAAAAATTGATGGTCCTTTCATTTCCATGAATTCAATTTTACTCACGAAAATCAAGATAAGAAATTGATTCACTAATACCGTTTTTAGATTTTTGTTTTACAAAGCCCAAAACGAAAAACGAGTGGCGCTGTATTTTCCCGTTTTCACATGTACTTATGACATCACCATAAATGTTTTAACCTACTAACGACAAAAGGGGGGAGATTTTCAGATGCCTTTCAATCATCCAACGTGAAGTTAACACAGATTTATTTCTGAATATTTTTATTAAATATGTTGTCATATTTTGTAAATGCAGCATGATTTAATAATTTACCGAGCATTGAAATACATGCATTATAACATTTTGGCTTACATGTTATCCTGTCAGCGTGCCAAATGGAAAGTGAAAGTAGTTTTGGAGTTTTGTACGTTAGACAGTGACCTAATGATGTTGCTGACATGTTAAGTAGGATACATCTTTAGCTATCAATCTTAAACACTTTATTTAAGAGTATTGTTTTAGTTTATTGCACATTTTGCCAATACTTCATACACTGATAATGTCCATGATGACTTATAAAAAAGCGAGGCTTAAATTTCCGTATATCAAGATTATTATAATGTAATACGAAGAGCGATACTTTCTTTAACCGCATTGCACAAATAATATTAAAACTTACCAGTATGTTACCTATGTACTTTCAGGAGTCGTTGGGAACAAATAGCACGTGCATGGACTCTGTTGACCAGAACGACGGAGGAAGTCCGAAGGAGAAAAAAGGTAAGGTGTATACAGAAATCGCAGGGTTCTATCTAGGAGTTTTGGCGTAAGAGCGGTCGCACCTTTTGGATGCAACTTAGAACATGCGCCCTTCCCTAGTTCCGAACTACTTATGGTTTAAGTGTTGATATGGGGTTAGTTTCATCGTTGTCGCCATAACAGCCATTTAAGTCACCATTGTTCATACTCCATGCAGCGTAAATATGGTTATTTCTGTTTCTGTTTCCACCTTCAATGAACGATACTTGTCAAGGGTGGTCAATGCGTATGCGATTGCGCAGTGTGGTCATCCTCCCACTTATCGATAACATAATCATCAATGTCGTGAGCATCGTCGTTTCTGTCATTTACTTCATCTTATCCGCGATGCAAAAATCAGTTGCATTTCTAAACGTGTCGTTTCTCTAATTAACAGATGCAGGATAAGCAACAGCGGCATTTTTATAATGATCTACATCATATCATTATCATAATTGTCGTCGTCATGTTATTTTTTGATATTATGTTTGCCACCAACAGTATGCTCATGACTACTTTGACTTTTCTAGCACACCGGATAGGCATTTCCGGTAAATTCAGTCGTTCTGAAAAACTCCATCTGGCACCCCCATGCCATATGAGTCACGCACTGTGACGTAATACTTTCAATTTAGTTTATTATACTCTTTATGTAATCATAATGATGCGATTTCAATCGATGTTTTCTGAGTTCCATTAACATTAACTTTACTAAAATATACCTTAAATTCAAAACAAAGTAATCCTTAAAAGAAGTGATATCGATGAACTTATTGACGTATGCAGTGAACACAAATTACTGCGTGTCTTGACGTCAGTAAACATCATGACACGCGCTTTTCATTAAAATGTACAAACATTTTTTTAAGTATTTTCTTCACAAAAATTGTGATTTAAGCTATACTAGAAAAATATATATCATGTGTGTCCGTACCGAATAGAAAAATCAGACCCTTGGACACGCTTTGTAGCCGGTAACTCGGCAAGCGTCGTAACCTGGCAATGCAGGTGACCTCGCGTCGGCAATCCGGAACGGTTACACATGACATATAGTATTACTAATGATCATTGTCATCATCATTAATCATCATAACAATGATCATCAGCATCAGCATCATCGTCGTCGTTGTTGTCATTGGCTTATCTTCAGCGGAATGAGTTGTAAAAACACTTGAATGTTATTTCATTTCCAAACCGGGAATGTATTTAGATTATATTATTGAAGTCTGCAGGCATGGGATTGATGACATCATGATTAAGCAAATAATCCAAACAATTCTGTTCACAGGCAATAAAAATAGAATCCAAAAATATTTTGAATGGCTGCAAACTGAACCCGATAATTTTTAAAACAATTAGCTAGTTACATTATGTAATACATGTACAGCAGCTGATAAACCTATATGCACTAGTTTCATCTCGTAATTGTATTTCTAGTATAAAGCTTACTGAAACCCGATATTGACAGAGGACGTTTTGACTATTTGTGTAAAGTAAGACATGGTCTTTATGTAAACTCATTTCCTTTTTTTTCTGCATAATTATAATCTTGTTTTCTCGGCTCCTCACCTTTATTTATTAAAGATTTGGCTGACCATTGAATTTTCCTTAACGCTGCAATCTTATGAACGTATCTTAAAAAAAGTTGTCTTTTAATGTACTATTGTTTACAGCATACCACCATGCTTCCGATTTTGTAACCCCGGCGCATTAGTTCTTTTAAAATATCATGTAAAAAAAGAAGATCTGATGATACTATACGTTCATGTGCGGTAACGACATAAACAATTGCCCCTTTTCATAACGTTTATTATAATATTATTTACTCATAAATTGTCATTGTCGCCACAATACTACATAAAGTATTACAGAACAGAACAGAACAGAAAAAAAAATATTACACGTAAACTATACTGTTTTTTTGTGTTTCATATACATATTAAATATATTACAAGTACAATAGTACAATGTAGTGTGAAATATTAAATAAATATTATAATCAACTTTTTTTAAGGATGAACTGGAATTGTAAATCACAAATCTATCAAACTAAAAAGTATACAGAACAGATCATATTTTGTAATACGTAAATTTTACAGTTTTTATGTTATGTTTTCATATAAACATATCAACATTACAACTAAACTAAGCTGATTTCAGTTCATTACAATACATCTTATAAATTTAGAGACGTGTTATTAGTTTTTTTGAGTTCCAGTTTGTATAAATATGATCACAAAATTGATAACAAACCTGTAACGATTATCTCCTTTAGTTGCTTGGTCTTGTAAAGGAGAAAATAAAAAAACAAAAGACAAATCATGTCAAATAAAAAAGTTATTTTACTGAAAGGTGACATTTGTTCATTCTTTCAGGAAAAGAAGGACGGACGATTGTACAAGTTTGTAAAAAACACGTTCTACAGCGAAAAGTTTCGTCCAAAGATGTAAAAGAGATTCACATTGTTCGGGATAGAGACAAGTTTAAAAGGGCGCACATGAGCGGTGGAAGAAAGGCCTCCCGGTCAAGCACGGGAACGTCCGGTAGTGACCTTTATTACATCAAAAACTATGTTTCCATCTACGACCCCTGAAAGTGTTTGTTTTGTTTCTGATTTCACAGCCAAAACCTATATGGTAGGTTATACGGGTTGCATTTCTTTTTTCTTCTTTTTTTAGTGGCTTTGTGTCTTAATATCATGTTGACACTAAAACCGTCGCCATTTTGTCTAGTCCATTCGCGTGCAATAACTATGGAAAGTTATAACAAAAGCAAAACAATGTTAGGTATCAGAAGAAAATATGACTGCCGGCAATACAAATAATAGGATAGAGTAAAAGAAGCAGGTCTGGAAACCGTTAACAAGCATTTCTTTTCGTTACGCCTAATTATCCGGTAGCCATTTGTTTAAGTGCATGGACCTCATGTTGCCATATATTTCATGGTTTAAAAGTAGATCATTAACACTTAAACATTGATTAATACACAGGAGATTACTGTTTGTTTCAGCGTAAAATTGCAATATATTTTAAACAGGTGAGGACCAAAAGTAAAATTTCATGAATGGCATATTTCGATCTTTCACTGAAATAAACAATTGTTCTTCCTTTAATATATGCCTAAAAGGGATAAAGAATGATCACAGTCAATTGTTGCTTTTCAGAAAGCACGCCAAGGTGAATGCTAACGTAACGTCATTTTCGAAAATAGGTCTATATTAGAATCACAAACCATTCAAAGTAGTGTACTCTTTTCAGGACTTGCCCAAGATAATATCTAAGTGCCTCAGGAGAACGAAATCTCAATACTGCCGCGTCGTCACGCATGTGTATACTGCCATAATTACATCACACGATGGGGTCATCACAAAAGGAAACTGTTTTCGGATAACATTTATTTGGGATGTTTTGATGTAAAAGTTGCACATTTTTCAAGGAAACGTTGTCATTCGTCGAATAGAAGTATTTGGAACCTTGGTCTTTCAGCTTGACACGAATGCAATTATGTGTATTTTAAACAGTCATGTATAGGTCCAATTGTATATTTATGTGTTGAAGAATGGAAATTACAGGTGTAGTTTATTTTGCCATTTCACTGGACGAGTATACACATTCACTCGTAGTTCATTTTCTTCAGCTTTTACCTCCGTCAAAAAAAATGTGAGAAAATAAGACAGTAAAACAGGCTCTAGTCATTATGTTGTTAGATTCATACATGTATTTATTGTTCATTCATATGTACAATACATGCAAAAAGCAATGCATATGTATTACTATTTTATCCACACTAACATGATGGTGTTCGCCATCACGCTATATGTGTTTGTTTAACCCATTTGCTTTTTGTATACTCTATATTATTGTTGTAAATACCGATTATTTGAAAGAAAAAAGGCAATATAATATGTTTAAATCATGTGTTTGTTTAAAGTTATACGTTCAGCGGTAATTAGAAAAATACGTGAGCATAAATAAAGTTAAAATTTTATGATATACTAGTTCATATCATATTCATTTGATGTTACATTTCATTTTTTTATAAAGAAAACTCGCATTTGTTGATATTTTGGAGATCAAAGATATCAACTTTCGAATTACCCGCCACAGTTCGTAGCCGTTCGTAGCCAGCTTCGGAATCGATCATTTGCATAATACATGAATGAAGCGCCCGTATGTAAACAACCGATACTGGCGATAGCGACTTTCATTCAGCTACCAACATAATCAAAAGAAATATTTCTACCAGTTACTCTTGAGGTTAGAGCATCTAACCGACTTTTTAATGAGGTAATGAACGAACTTGCATTTTATTGTTTATATTTTTTAATTCTACCATAAATCAAAATGCATGTCTACAGTTACTGAAGTGGGTGGGGTAAAATTAAGTTAATATTCAATCGCGCCTAATTTATCATAGATATCGTACAGTATTATGTTTGGAGCAACGCATACTTGTAAGTAAACGTGCATTTGATTTCTGGACCATTAATTTATGATTGATTGACTTATTTCTATTGTAAAAAAGATGAAACTAAAAGTAAATCACGTAGTGATCTGCATGTCAGGTAGATAATTTACTGTACAGTATAGATAAAATTCTTATTTTTGTATTTTCAGTCACCTCCAAGCATTCCCTTATCCCAAATTGATATTAAAAGAGAATGTTGATGAGCCTGCTCCGTCGATTCAAATACCATAACACAGCCAACCAAAAAAAAAAAAACAACAACGTAAGTTTATAACACGTACATCATCTTTTTTAAATGTGTATTTGAATGTACTTGAATGATGCAGAGAATTAAGAATCCAAAACTAGATCACTCTATAATTTGACACTTCACAATATGTTATGGGGGGATAGTCATTCTAAAATGCCGTCCAGGCTTTTTTTTAATGATGGTTAGCCTGGACTAACCATCATTAAAAAAAAGCCTAGACGGCATTTTAGAATGACTGGGGGGGACAATTATGTTTGGAGGGTACTCCTTTCCATATTTTTTTTTATATTGTACTGTATATTTTAAAGCTGAATTCTCACTAATTGACCGTTTGGACTTTTTGTATATCATTTGTCTTTAATTGCCATTATACTTCCCAAATGTTCTTCAAGTTTCCAAAACATGTCAGTATTTGCAATTGAAATGTGAACTTGTAAGAATTATGCAACAGTCAATTGTAACTACGCCCCCCACTCCCCCCAGGTCCGGCGAAATGGGCCGTGTTTTACCTCCAATGAGAACCTGGGTGAATGCGGTGGTTTTGTCTAGTGCTTAAATAGTGGGGAATGAGCCTTACCTTTGATCCCCGTGGGTGCAGTTGCATTTGGTGGGGATTTTACCAGCAGTTCAGGGATATTTTCTGGACCTAAAGTCAAAGTCCCTGCTTCCCGCAGCGGTGGGGGGGGGGGCATGGTTACAACTGACTGGTTTGTTGTTTTGGAATAAATGTAAACAAGTTGATCAATAATGAGAGTCAGCTTAAGGGCTTTTTCTATAGTACCCACAGCTCCGACTATCAGACCCATTCCCAAAGCAAAATTTAAAATATTTTTTCCCAATCTTCAGAAAAAAATCTTAGTCAAACAAAGGCAAAAAAAAACCCAACTTTTTTATGGAAGTCTTTTTACCTGTACTGGATCATTCAGCATCCTAATTAACTATGTGTTATGTAATCTAAAGTTTTGGAAATATTTGAAATCAGAAATTATTGATTTTCATCACATTCAGAGATCTATCAGTATGAAATATTTTGTGTCATGATTTATTGCTAAAGATATTTATACCCTAAGTATTGATATTTCAGGCATTTAAGGTCTTTTGAACGGGAGAATAAACTTATTTATAAAAGATTCTCTATTCGCAGGAGACTGAAAATCATGTTTTTTTTAACTGCAAAATTTCACTATTTAGGAATATTCGCGACTCAAAATTCCCAAAATGTCTAGTGCCTTTTGCCAAACAAAGCGCTGCGCTATTTTAAAGGTACAATTTTACTTGTAATATTATTTATTATCTTTAGAAACAAGTGAGCAAGCTGACAAAGCTGCAACTTCAGGGAGCAATTATAAGGGTCATCAAGATGGAGCAAGGATTCATGATGCTCGTATTAGAGGTGCTGGACCAGAGTCTGAGGAAGGGAGTAGAACTCCAAGCTGGTTTGAGTGTGCTTTAACTGCCGGGACATTTCAATGCAGAGTTAAAAAGTTTGTTGTCGCCGGGAGGCCCGTCTTTCTCAAACTGCTGTAAGAACCTTATAGAAACTCAAATTCAACATAGATGTAAGACATGAATGTTACTTAATGTTAAATGAAGTAGATATTTATGAACAATTTTATAACATTTCATGTGAATTTAAAAGCTGGTTTTACATAATTTAATACTGCTAATGAGTTCTTGAAAATTTGTACTGAAAAATGGATACTTGACAACTCATTTGCATGTTTGTACTTCATAGGAAGTCTAGTGTTGTATTTTTCTAAACAATATGGTTTTAAACATCTTAACATGCATGTAGTCACACAGTCACACACAGGCAGACCAAGTTGAATTGTTGGCATGTATGAAATATGGGCAGTGTTATTTTATAAACATTTAAAAGCTATTTTATATGCTGGCAAAGTTTGTATCTACTAAGTTATTAAAAGCACTCCTGTTTAGGTGAGTGCTGAGAACTTTCTTGAACATTCGTACTGAAGTATGACTTAATAGTAGCACATCACTGGGTATTTCATATTTTTAATCTTAGTATCTGTGAATTATGCTACTGGCTTTTGATGAACCTTCCCTCTTTCAGGACTCTGACCTCCTTGTTTTGAATGAAGATGTTCTAACCCTTGCCCATTTGATAAGGCAGGATTTCTTGTGTTCATTGATGAGGAGGACCAGGCAAGACCCAACCGCTACTAGGCAAGTTATATTGTGTTCTGACACAGAGTTATTTTTGGGCTGGTGACAAGAGGGCTATTCCCTTATGTTGTGTGGAGAGTCCAGGAAACCTTCCCGATTCCCTAAGAACAATACACTGGCCTTGTGCAAAGGAGGGTTCAGTAGATGAACACAATTTTTGCAGACGGATCGTATCTGTTCTCTTGATTTTCTTAAATATTAAAATATGATATAAACAATATCAGGTCATTTTTGTATACTTTTGTGAATGACTTGTTATTTTATAAATACTGATTTGTACTGTCTTTGGTTGCTAAACTGTCGTTACGTAATTATCTCGTTTCAATTTGAAAGCCAGAAAACCTGCATGTTATGTATACTCATGTTATTGTTTATATTTATACCCCCTCCGAGGAAGAGGGGTATTTTGCATTGCCCATGTTGGTCGGACGATTCGCAGCTTTGTTGGTAGACCAAAGCTTGTCTAAGTGATAACTCAACAATTGAAGGACAGATGGTTATCAAACTTGACATGAATGTTGGGCCTGACCATTAGATAACCCCTATTGATTTAAGGGGTCATCAGGTCCAAGTTCAAGATCACAGTGACCCTTTAATAGTATAAAGTTGTTAAAGCTTGTCCGAAAAATAACTCAAAAATACCTGAACGTACGGTATGGTTATCAAATTTGACATGGAGGCTGGGCCTGATTAGTAGATGACCCCTATTGATTTTAGGAGTCATTGGGCCAATGGTAACAGTCACAGTGACCTTTAAGTTGAAAAGGTTACCAAAGATTCTCTGAGTGATATCAAAACAATGTCTGGCCCTATGATCATCAAACTTGACATTGAGGCTGGGTATGACCATAACTGATTTAAGGAGTCATTGGCCCTAAGTGACGAAAGTGCGTAAAGAATGAACGAGTGATAAATCAACAATGCCTGCACCCATGGCTCTCAAACATGATAAGGTAATTTGGCTTTACCAGTAGATGGTTCATTTTGATTTCAGGGGTAATCAGGTCAAAGGTGAAGGTTACAGTGACCTTGAAAGCATATTCGTGTGATTACTTGACAATGCCTGCACCCATGGTTCTCATGGTTGGGGGTGACCAGTTGATGATCTTATAGATCTTGAAGTCAGAGGTCAACCTATATGCATGATTAAGTATTTTGTCATATTTACTTATGTCCTGCTGCTGAAAGGATATATTTTTATCTGCAAATATCAGTCATCATCTGAACATGATTTAGAACTTTACTTACTATCCTCACACTTTGAACGGTCATAATCTTAAAACTGCCGCAAAGGCATCTTATGGCAATGACAAGTCAGCTGTCATTTCAGTCTTTGCATATTTAATTCAATTTGCGGAATAAGCCTGACAACTTGGCGCTCCTCAAGGGGAGGGCGTTCATATGTTTGACAAACATCTCTTGTTTTTCTGTTTAAAAGCGCTTTCAAATGACACTCAAGCAATATGTCTGTTTGAATCCAAATTTCACATTTTATCTTTAAAATGTGTCATACCTTTCTCAACCTTGTTTAGAAATAATGAAATGGACCTAAAGCAGGCTCAATTTTGATACAGCCCATTTCTTAAGTAGAACAAAGATTAATGCAATAAACCACTTTCCCACAAAGAAGTAAACTGAAATAAAACCATGAAGATCCCACAGTTTGTTGACTTCTTCTTGATTTAAAAACTCAAATCTTATATATCCGATAATTTGTGTAAGCAAAATAGTTAAAAAAGAGCTGCCTCTGTATGCACCCGAAGAGTTGTTCGGAATGGTCAGTATGTATGATTTGCTGGTATGTGACAATTGCTCCTTAAGTGCTTATTATATTTTGAAAGTTAATATAAACAGCAGAATTCTCAATGCTAGTCAATTTGCTAGCTACAAAATACCCAACCACAACACTGTTCTGAAATGGTCTTAAAAACGTTTGTTTAGGTTAACATCCCCAAAATTATAAGGCAGGTAAGGTAGAGATTTTATTTAAAAAAAAATGCTCTATCTTGTGATTGTTGTCATTTCTCGCAAACATCACTATTTCTAGCCAGTGTCACTTATATGAAACTGTTGTTACGGAGCTATATTATGTCAAAAGTTAATGAGAGTTAATGTTTAAAAGAAATGCTAATGTTGGCCCAGTTATCTAAAAGCTAACTTGTCTTAGTGTTGTTGTTTTTTTTTTCTTTTACAGAAAGATTCCATGAAAAACAAATGTTTAATTTGACATTTTGTTTATTTTTGAGAACTTCACCAAAGTAATCATCACATATAAATCAATATACATGTATGAAGTTCAACTTTCAAAGTATCCTATGTGTTTTTGATATACCCTATTTTCAAAGGGTTTTGGTCAAGTTCCATCCACTTTAATAAAATCAAACTTTTTTTAAATACTTAAATTGCGTTAGCATTTCGCAGGTAACGCGACTTATAAAGCTGAAGAGAACAAATATACACACAAATTTACATGATTGCGAGTACATATTTTGCTTCTAGTACCCAAGTATTTCTTAAGAAGTGACCATATTTTTTACCGTATGTGACAAATTTGATCTCCCTTAACATTTCATCAAGGTGAACATTCTCATTAAGTTTGAACACATGTAATCTTACAAAGCAATACCAAGGTTTGATTCTATAATGTTTTAAAAATAAAATCAAATGACTTCCATTCAGTCCACATGTGACCTAGTTTCAAACAAGACAACAATGAGACAATTGTAATTAAGTTTCATGAATATTGGAGCACATAGTAAACCTCTAGAAATGTCTCTCATTAAACCTAGATTCTTGCTCGCTGTACAATTCCCTTCTTGGTTAAGGAGATAACTGTTCAAGGCGGCTAGAGATTTGTCGAGGGTAGTGCTTCTCCATAGCAGCCTTTCTACCCATACCGAAAAATTGTTTGTCAAGTGACACATGGAGATCAGTTTCTTCAGCGACTCTTTGTATGGATAGGTCTTTTTTCTTTCACTGCGTTTACTGAGGAATATTGCCATCCTCTTCTATTGTTCCATGCACGGTTTAGTCTGCATACAAAACAAGAAATGTTTCATTTACAGAATAAGATTTGACCACACCACACACACACACACGCACAATTATCTAGAAGTAAGATAGTTATCGAAATAAATATTTCCACTTTCACAAAAAAAGTTCGCCAAAGAACCAGACTTAAAGCTGCACTCCCACAGATATACAAATTTTACATTTTTATTTTTTTTGTCTTGCAAAGAGCACATTTTTGCGAGAATATCTGGAAACCAATAATATAAGATTGCTGACAAAAAAAATCAGATGGCAGTTTTTCATATTTCCGTTCGAAAAATAATGTTTAATGCATAAACATCACTTTCTTTAACTTAAATATAAAAATCTGCTCGTTCCAAGACAAAAAAAAAGTTGTCAAAGCGTTCAATCTGTGGGAGTGCAGCTTTAAAACCTGAAATGTGATCAGATCATTTCAATTTCATGAATTATGATGCAGTTATTTTATGAAATGCTTATTCTTGTTTCCTGTATAAATAGCCTGAATTCCCTGATTTTTAATATAATAATATATAAAAGGGTATAACTTCAAACTTCTACTAATATAAGATGTGAAAAGAGTCAAAGCTTGCTGTACATTAAATTTATTTACCTGTAGACTAGATAGTATGCGTCTTTGATGGAAGGTGGTTGTCAAGGACAATCACTCTGAGGGCTTTAAGGGTACTAAAGTGTTTTTTTCTTGTTAAGCCATGGTGAATTCCTCTCCTCTTGGCTCAATGGCCCATGACTTTACTCATAATATTGAATCGGGGGAGGCCACTCATGCTCATCCGTCAAATGATGGAGAAGAACAGCTGAGATGCCCTTAAAATAAATAGCATTTCATTTTATTTTCATTTATCTACTTATATCATCAATAAATGTTATATGTTAATTATCAATATTATAAATACTTAATCAATATACCAACATATACTTCCAAGCTCAAATCACTGCATTTTCATGACACAAATTATCAGGCCTTATTTGATAAAAAGGATATCAACCTCTTTTCTACCTTTTCATGATTTTTAAAGCTGCATTCTCACCTATGGACTGTGTAAACATATTTTATTTCAATTTTTGTTTTGGAATTCATTAGCCACTTTTTAAGCTTACATCATGAAACCAGTGATATAAGATATGCTGACAAAAGAGGTGAGTGCAGTTATTCATACTTACTTTCAAAAAGTATGATGTTTTTGCCTAAAAGCCTTTCTAACACTTATGAATAGAAAATGAGATTTTGGAGTTGATAAAACGCTGCCTTTGATTTTCTATATTTGAAAAGTTCGAATGATATTTTTATATTTGCAAAAAAACTGTACTTACAGTACACTTGGCATGTTCAAGCGAGGTTAAAATCTGTGACATCACCAGCCTCCTGACATCGGAGTCTTGAAGTGTGATGTCAAAAGATACTGAAACCCAAAATACTGTAAATTTTTATTAACTATTATTATATTATGTTTATATAGAAATTTCAGCAAATCATTTATCTTATAATAATTAAACCCTTGGTACGTGTATTTTGTAGAGTTATATACAAAACAGAAATATAAAAAGAAAAGAAATATAATTTTTTTGCATTATTTTGGATGGACAACCTTTAACATGTTAACTAGTATCAGATATGTACCAATTTCTATTTAAAGCCAGGTTCTTATATTATTGATATAAAAATGATAAAAGATTTTTTTCAAATGCCAATACAATCATGAGCAGGAGCAAAACAATCATTGAAATTAAACTTTTTTATGAAGAAGCCCTGATTCGTATACTTAAGCTTTGAATCAAATTTCAAACAAGCCCTGCTATAAAAAATCAGAATTTGGGTAAGACCCGAGGCATTTTACCAGTGCAGGGCTTACTGGCTTGTGTTAATTTCGACCATTTGTCAAAAAGAATGGATTTTCTTAACAAAAGAATGCTTTATCACAGCTTATTGATGGGCTGTATTTACACATTTGGGGGTTGGGCTCAGGTCCTTCAGTTAGTCAAAAAAGACATCAAATGCAATTTTTTGGTAATAAAAATATTTCAATTTTTTTACATATATTGAAATGCCAATAAATGTGCTGTATACAATTGTTCTTTTCAACTGAATTGCAGTTGCTATTGGATTTAGCTTGACTTTTTCAAGTTTTTGACGATATCTCTAACTTGCATATGATGCCGACTATTTTGCCCTTTTAACATTTGACTTAGAAATTCTGGATTTTGCATGTAATCTTATTTTACGTTGATCCAGGCATGTTTTGCCAAAGCCTGCCAAATAATTGACACAAGATTGGAGTCACACAGGGGGGTTTAACCTTTCAACGTGTGTCCCCCCCCCAGAACTGAATAATTTTGGTCAGCAATGATGGCAAACGGCCAGGTTCACCCCCTAGGAAATGTCCATAATATCTAGTCCGAAATGGTACATTTTGGGCAATTTATTTCTTTTTAATCCTATATAAAAATATGCCACCTGAATGACTTTCAACAAGTCTTTTGACCATTTTTATTACTTAAGCGTACAGTGAGAAGACAAGAAATGTCAAAACAATAAAAAAAAAGTATGCCTGATTGCTAATTAGTGTACCAGTACCATTGAAATAGGCAGTAAACAAGGAAGTTATGGGGTTAGGTGTGGGGTGTGCCCCCCATATTGATATTGCAAGTGCTGAAATCCTTAATGCTTATGTACCAGTCATTTGTAACCACAGCCCCGTAGGTCCTGGTAATAGCAGGGAGTTTGACTTTCGTTCCAGCCTACCCCGGGTAAAATCCCGGCCCTGCCGGGACGACCAGTTGGTAAAATCCCCGCTAATGTCCCCGCACCCCAGGGACCCTAGGTAAGGTCCATTCCCCACAAATTTTTGCGAACATAAAACCACCCCATCTACGCGGTACTGCGGGGCCACCTGGAAGGTAAAACCACGCCCCATTTCCCCAGTATACCCCCGGACCTGGGGGGGCGTGGTTACAACTGACTGGTGCATTATAGCAATGAAAAAAAGTCGATCATGCTGCCTCTGACAGCTCTTGATTGTTTTCGAAATTATTTTGGATTTTGAATAGGAACTTTCACTAACATTTTGGCGAATAAGTACATCCGTTCTCCAAGGAAATGGGGTATGTGCACCCGCCCGAAAGTGTGTCGAAAGATAGCCCTACTGACTGTTAATAAATAAACTATCAGTGTTTTTTCAAAACAGGTAAAATGTTATAGATAAAACACACACCTATCGTGATGTTTCGTTTCCACGCCCTCCATTTTCCCACTCCATTTAAAGCTTTGAATGCTATCCTTTTCTTTCAATGAATGCCTAAATAAACCATTGACGTCAATATCATTCCTACATTTTCCATTTACCGTCGCTTTCTGATCGATTTTGGCAATCTCTGTCTGTCTCTTATCTTATCTGTTTATCTTTTCATTTTCATCTGTCCATCTTTGTTTTGATTTGCTGACCTCATTGATTATTCATAACTGTCACGTGCTTGTGCTCCGTTTACTTTCGTAGGCTTTCGGAACTGCTCGGAATAACTCCGAGTAGGCCATAGCGGATTGTTTGGTAACCACCAAAAAATAAATATGGTCTGAAAATCGTGTTAATATCAGGCCATCGGAGTGGAATCTAGAGACGAAATTTCGCACAACGCTAAAATAAGGATGCCTTTTCACGACAGTTGTGTTATTTTTGTGTTTTTTAACCAAAATTCTCGCTGAACGTACAACTTTAATGCCACAACCACCATTTTGGAAGCTGTTAAGTAATATCGGCAAATAATCTATGAATTAAGAAAAAAATCAAGTGTTATCAAATCGATGTCATATAGAAGCTTTAAAGCGCTATATTATTATATACTTCCCAGTGGTTGTAGAGATTAAGCAGTGAAATAAAGCTGATATTTCACTGTTTCGAACAGTGAAAATACCACTTTTATAGTTTTCATTGTTTTGAAAGCTGTACCGCTCTGGTTCCAATTAAACGTCTGCGCGGACAAGGCTGTGGCACAATTGCAACAACGTCATATTCGAAATGGCGTTACGTGCGCATGTAAAGTGGAGCGTTTTCTAAAAATGTTTAAAAATCCAATTTAAGGCATATAATAAAATAAATCAACATTTGTTCCTCTGTAAGATAGAAATATATTTGACCTCGTGAACAACAAAAACGATTTTTTCACTCGTTGCTACATTACTCGTGAAGTGCTCACTCGGTGAAATATATATTGATCTTACACTGAAATTTTCTTCTATGTATTGCTCAGTTGAAAGCTACATATCCAAAACTAGTTCAGGAAACAAACCCCTTTTAAACAATACAATTGTTGTGTGGGATCATAATCATCATCATCATCATCGTTGACCTCACCATCATCATCATCGTCGTCGTCATCATCATCATCATCATCATCATCATCATCATCATCATCATCATCATCATCATCATCATCATCATCATCATCATCATCATCATCATCATCATCATCATCATCTTCAACAACAACAACAACAACAGTATTTGCATAATATTTTACCCATTGTTGCTGTTTTGTTTTAATTTGCAAATGAATTGTATTACAATGAATATAATCACTCAAAGTCATTGTTGTTTTATTGTACTAAGGTTACAGTGACCTTTCTTTCAAAAGAATAGTACAGTTAAATATGTAAACAGTTTTATGATTATGTACAACATACTTACTGAACATCTCAAGATTTGTAACTTTCATAAATCTCTCTTAGACTTCCAATTCACGACATCGGTGGCCTTTGATAAAACATATTTTAAATATTGTAGCACTGTAGCACACTACTTTTATAGATACTTTCTTACACACACTTAAGAGAAAGTATGTACTTTACTTTATTTTATTACTATATATCAAACAGCTACTTGCTTATACTCATTATAACAGACTGCTGTTGTTTTTAGCAAAAATCCATTATATTTTTGAAAGCATTTGTACGCTTTTCGGCAAATTTCAGCATTTGAGCCGCATTTTTTAAATAAATTTTACTCACAGAGATCTTGTTTGAACTTGTGATGAATATTGTGTTTTCTGTAACGCTTTAATTGTTCAAAATGAGAGACAAACTTGAAATATTATATATTCAAATGCTCGTGCTTATGTTATACACTATTTGATACTAGAACGATACGATATGGGACAAATGACCATAATACATCTTAAAAAATGGCAATAATACATCTTAATTGACATCAAAAGCTATATCAATAATAAACAAGAGTGCCAACTATTGCAAAAAAGGTCTGTCGTCTTTTTGGGCCCCCAAGTTCGGTGATAAGTGTGTTACGTAGGTTAAAATCCTACGCACACTTCCGTATCCCGAATCAACGACGCTTTCAACATCACGGGTTGTTTAACGGTGATCCCACTCGTTGACGTTCTTCACCGACGTTATCAACTTCATGCCTCTCGTCTTATTCCGTCCTATTACATTATCGTCTACTTTTGAATATCGCCCTTATTTAAAATGTTGATACCAGTTGATTTAAAATGAATAGCACACTAGTTGCTTCATTTTCGCCTCGGCCATCATTTTCGTAGTCTGTTTGGGTGTTTTCCAAAATCCTTAACAACATATACATCGAGCGCATTCAATGTCGGATGACGCCATCTTGTATCCAATACTGTGCTGGTAGTCAAGTCAGAAAATAACGACTTCGTTTAAAGATAAACAGTCAATTGTTTTGGCGTCATATGTGACGCAATTGAGCCGATTTCTGAGACAAACATGGAAGAAAGGTTGTGAAACATACACAAACAGTTTGTAAAGGTAAATTTTAGACGGTGCGTCGACCGTGCGTTGCTTGCATTTAAAACCCGTAATTAAAGAGCTCATTTCCATATTGTCTTTGCAGAACACTATAAATAGGATAATCATGATTATATAAACTACATGAATTTCCTGTAGCCGTCCTGTGTGCTATGTGTTCTCGAAGTCGTCCAAAATGCTAGAAGCCGCTCTAAGTGCTTAAAGCCGTCCTTAGTAATAGAAGCCGTCTTGACTGCTAGAAACCATCATGTGTGCTAAAAGCCGTTATGTATGCTAGAAGCCGCACTGTGTGCTCTGTGTGCTGTAAGGCGTCCTGTGTGCTTGAAGCCATCCTGTGTGCTACAAGCCGTTCTGTGTGCTCTGTGTACTAGAAGCCGTCATGTGTGCTAGAAGCCGTCGTATGTGCTAAAAGCCGTACTTTATGCTCTGTGTGCTGTAAGCCGTCCTTTGTGCAAGAAGCTTTCCTGTGTGCTAGAATCCGTCATATGAACTAGAATCCGTCCTTTGTGATAGAAGCCGTCCTGTGGGCTAGAAGCTGTACTGAGTAGTATGTGTGATAAAAGCCGACCTGTTGTGCTGAAGCCGTCTTGTGTGCTGTAAGGCGTCCTGTGTGCTTGAAGCCATCCTGTGTGCTACAAGCCGTTTTGTGTGCTCTGTGTACTAGAAACCGTCATGAGATGCTAGAAGTCATCTTGTGTATTGGAAGTGGTTAAGTCCGAGCACCATGCTTAAGCTTACGTTCAAAATATTACCAGTAGCTATACATGTATTAACAAATACATTTTTAACAAAATGGCGTGCATTTTTAGTACATTACATATGCAACGGATTATGATCTCTTAAGTTGAACGGCAAAAATCAGGTCATATTGATTCATTAACAGTTTGGCTTTAATTAATGATATTTAGACATTAGTAAAGCTCTTATGTCGTGAAAATGCACACGCTTTACATTTTAATTAAACTCTAAATAAAAAGTACCTTAATCAATTGAATTTTGAAACGCATATGTTTGTAATGCATGTGGTATTAAGACGAAAATAAAAACCCCATATTTAATTTTGACGTTTAAACATTTTATAAATGATTGAAGAGGCTTGGTATTACCGGTACTTTGATCATCAGAAATTTTAACATTTCACGCCTTACACAAAATATATGGTTGAAAGGATAATTATCACTTCCAAGGGATATACTGTTTTGTGTAAACGTTTGCTTTATTTTTTTACTAAGATATGTATAAATATGCTTGATATATTTATTGAATTCAGTATCTTTTTATTATTACCTAAATAATTTGATGTTGTTTAATGCTATTCAATAGTTCATATTGATCTTGGTAATTTTAGGCAGATAAGCAAAAAAAACGTTCAATTACAACAGAAGTAAAATTTGGTGGATAAAAAGCGAGGCTTAAATTATGTCTAGATTTTTAAAATAAAATACAAAGAGCAGTACTTTGAATACATTGGATAAATAGTATTTATTCTCACAAGAATGATACCCATCTACTTTCAGGAGTCGGTGGGAACCTACAGAAAGTGCATGGACCATGTTGACCAGAACGCTGGAGGCATGACTAAGGAGAAAAGGGTGATTTACATAGATTTCATGGGCGTATACAGGATTTGATGTAAGCGGGGGGGGGGGGCAACTTGGGGGATGAATTTGAACATGCACCCAGCCAATATTTATGTTACAACTGTTAGTAGTGGATAGGCGGGGGCCGGGGGGGGGGCGATGGAGGAACCAACAAAAATATTGAGCTACTTTAAGTCTGAAATGGTCCGTTTTATTATGTTTATCTCCAAAACAGACTTAAACAAATTGGCGAGGTCTCAATCCGCTTGTCACTTGTATACGTGTGCGAATTTATCGTTTTCTTTGTTGCTGTTACTGCCGTCGATGTCGCCATTGTCCATACCCCACGCCGCTTAACCATGGTTACTTTCGTTTTCCCTATTGTACGGAACGTGTAAAGGGAGATTACTGCATATGCGATGGAGCAGTGTGGTCATCTTCGCCATCACCGAATAACACAAACATGAACTCGTCGGAGTCGTCGTATCTATCATTGGCTTCATCAACATTCTGACCACGTTGCACAAGTCGTAAGAGATTACGTGAATATATGATATTTGCCACGTTTATGTATACCACAAATTACTGAAAGATTGCCTCACTCATTTTTGACAAATAGTCACTCACAGATTTCTTGTTCACGACATTGATGATGGCTTTTGATTAAATATTTTAAATAAGGTAACATCATACATCTGTTGATAGGTTTTACACACATCTTGTTTGTGTATGTTGTATACCTTAGAGGCAGTCATACATATTCAGCAAAAAAAAGGTTTCTCTTTTCTTTTAAGCTATTAATTTCAGTATACTATTCGGGACTTCATTTGTAAATTCAAAGTCATCATAGCAACTTTCGAAGACTTACAAAGGTCATTACATTTCACAAACGACATTTAAAAATGTAAGTGATATTTTATTCTCAATATATCAAACCATGTCGGTTATAAAACTTAATGATCGAGACAACAAATGCTTATACAAACATGCATGCAAATAAGAATAAAGATTTATTAAAATAAATCCAGAAAACGGTTACCCTCCTTGATTAAATCGGACTTTTGTACTAATTGTATGTCGGAATGTGTTTTGTTTACCTTTTTGAAATCGAATTACTTTACGAACTTTAAAACAAACTCAAGTCGAACAGGAACCGATATATATTCAATTAAACATATTGCTTAGCCTCAAATAATTGTATCTTTTAATATTTGTAAACAACTAAGCTTTTTGGAACTTGTGATGATTTTTTTCATTGCTACAAGACATTTATTCACTCGAAAATGTTTTATCAATGTCTTCCAATGTACAACAGGAACGAAATTTGATAGCAAATACATCGAAATGGCTTTAAACTCAATTTTGAGTTATAAAACTGATACTTGTCATTTCAGATAGGTAATTGCAGCTCAACAGAAAACTGTACATTGCATATCAAGTAACATTTGTGGAAGTAATTTTACGCTGTATGTTTTGTTATATTTAAAAATATTTGGATTTGTACGCACTTTGAAAGCAAACAAAGCTTAACATATACATGTTATGACAAAGAAAGCGTGCTCTTCCCTAACAAAAATAGATA
The DNA here is from genome assembly GCF_026914265.1 of Mya arenaria. Taxonomy (NCBI): domain Eukaryota; kingdom Metazoa; phylum Mollusca; class Bivalvia; order Myida; family Myidae; genus Mya; species Mya arenaria. The sequence continues at coordinate 42,041,559 of NC_069136.1, forward strand.
TGGAAAAAATATATTGGTAAACAATTGAAAGTCAAGAAAGGGTGACAATAACAATAGTTTCATTGGCAAAATATATTTCTACGTAGTTGATTGAAACATTCAAAATAAATAAAGTGTACCGGAGAGTGCTCAATACGATCGAAATAAGTCATTAATTTATTTTTACATCAAAATCATTCACCTTCAATTCTCATTTTTCTCATTTGATTGTCGAAGAATTAGTGAGCGTTAAGTGGATGTGTCCAACCGTTTTTCTCCATTTGATAGTATTATTGTACTGTATGGTACACCTTTACTGAATTGTTCGCTTGTTCCGTGACAAAAAGTGTGCTCTGTTGTGGACAGTAGTAGGCAAACAGTGGATTTGTTATCCCCTCCTTCCTCCCCGTCAGTTCTGTCATCTGACCAGTGGACAAGTGAAGGCTCATAATGGTGCTACTTCCACAACTACAGATTAACAGTTGATTCCCGACTGCCGTGATACTTCTTGGCTTCTTCAATGCAGGGTCGTGGAACGTCTTGATGATGTTCAGGTTCATGTCGAGCTTTGTGATTGTGTTCCTGCGCATGTCTGATACGTAAATGAAAGCAGTCGAACCTTCACACACCACTGTTAAGAAGAGAAGACATTTGAACAGTTCCTTTCCATTACTATCCCTTTCTATTTGTCTTACAACAAACCCATTCATATTCAGTACCGCTACTTTTCCATGGAAAAAGGATACTATCAACCTATCTGCATGGTGAGCAATACCTCGGCATTCACCATCCACTTCGATACGGTCACCAAGAGCGAGTTGTCCACTAGTTTCCAGGAACTGAATACCTTTGTGGATCGTAGTAACAGCCACCTTGTCCTCGGGAAGATGACAAATGTCCCACGGGTTACCAGGTACACTGATCTCGGAGACCAGGCTGTTGGTGTGCATGTCCACCAACTTAACTTTGTTGTTGTGATAGTCAGTCATCAGAAGTCTGGACCCGGCAAGGTGAAGCATGCTTGGCAGAAAATAAATCCTTTTGTCAGTTTGAGATTTGACTGGGATGTCCACAGCTGGTGTAAACCGTAATATTGACAGGTCTACAGAGTCCTGACTCACTGTAATGAATTGTTTACAGTAGATGATTAAATATGTGTTACAATAACATAATATAGGGCAACATATCAAAGTATAAATTTCAAAGTAAGGATATTGCATTATGGTTTTTTAATCGCAATGTCATATTAATAAACATCATGTCATTTTCCATATGTCATTTCAATGGAGTTTTTCTTTTAATTTATGTTCATTGCTGTTTGAAAATTACATCAACACAGCGCTAATCATTACAGCAATTTGAAGTCAAATTATCTGATAACAACAAATATACATAGCACATAAAAGGAAAATGTAGGTTAAATAAGGATATTCATTTACTCAGATGTTTTATGACTGTCAGTACCTGTAGGTTCACGCGTTGCTATGGTTTCCCTTCGAGATATGGTTTCCAATTTGCCATCGCCTTGAACTGTAAGTCCTATTATGCCATTGCCGCTCGCTGCTGTGATTAAAAGTCATAACTGTTATAAACTTTTTGTATAAGGGGCGGTGTTTGCAGTTTGTAGGAAGCCTACTTCTTGTTTTCCATAAATAATGTGTAAAAGTGCGTCAAAAATGCATTGACTAATTAATGACATGTTTAAGATATCCGATGTACAAATAAACTTTCACTAAGAATTAAAACTAAAGTTATATTTTTATGCCTGCTGACAACATGAAACTTTGATACAGTTTGAATGGGCATTGCTAGTTGAATACTTATATACAAAATAAATCACCGTAAATATATTTTAGATGGAAGTTTTGTAATTGTGTTCAGTATCGTAATTGAAATCCGGCTTGGTTGACCTATTTGGCAATCTTTTAAGGTAAAGGAACTTGTTTATAATAATTGCTTCAGTTAAAAAAATACATATAGTCTTTCTCCTATCACAAGGCCCTTTCACTTTAAATAAAAATAATCACTGGTCATTGAAAACTCAAACTTTAGTAAATACTTTATCAATTTATGCACTTGTAGTTTCTCAAAATAAGGGCTTTTTTACATCTCTTAATGAACGTTATTGTTTCGGATGTAATGATTGGGTAATAAAATGTGAAAACTATTTCTTATTTATTTATCGATATTATTTGCAACTTAGAGATTCCAGTATTAAACGTTATTGCAATATGTTTATAGGTTAAGTGACAAACTGTATTCATTAGATAGGAACGAGATTATTAATATTATGACTATTATGAAAAAAAACTTTTGAATAACGTAATTGAATTGTTAAACGTACAGCGTATGTTTGCTATTTTTGCTTACTGCCTTTGTTTACAGACTTTTAATAATCCGATTATATACCATTAGTGATTGTTTAAGGACATGACATTTATTTGATATAAATCAATCCACAATTATTTGATATGTTACGACACGTGCAACGAATGAATATATATAGAATTAAATGTATTTCGACGACGTTCTATTGACAAATTTAATACAATGTCTCTTATGTCCTGCTTCATGAAAGGTGTTTTCAATATTGTTATTAAATAAATAGTTATATATACCTGATGTGGTTATGTTTTGAGCCATACTGTTTTCTAATGTCCCAATGCCAGTGTAAGATGCAATAAGACGCTCTGTGGCTGGATCTTTTCTGAATTCGTAGTGGTGAATTACGTTTTCCTTGTTAATGTCAGCGAGGTCATTCTGCAGACCCTCCAACAGTTTCTTGGCTCTTTTGGTCTCAATGAACAAATCTATCATATTTTTTTCTTTCGCTACAAGTGTGACTTTTATTTCATCTAGCTTGGACTTAAGTTTTGTATATTTCGGTTTCAGAGACCCTAGAAGTTCTTCATCCATGTGTTTCGTCTTCTCTATAAACTTCAACAGTGCTTGTTCTCGTTCTTCAAAATACTTGTTAACTTCCTCACGGTATCTTCTCAGCTTTTCAACTTCATTTTCACCAAGCTTTGCTACAACGTCAACATTTTTCTCCACAACAGACGCGCATAAATCTATGTCTTCAAATAACCTGGCAATTGTTTTAATGACATCTCCATGCTCTTGGACATCTTTAAAGGCATTGGATATATCTGATATGACATCAGCCTGACATGATCGATGATTCTGTACTGAACAGTGTCCACAAATCAGGGTCTGATGGGTGCTGCAAAAGTATTTGATAGACTCTTTCGGATGGATATCACAAGGTACTGTGCATTCATATTCAACTTCATGATCACCGATAGATGTGGGAAAATATGATTTGTCAAAAAGGAAATGAGATCTAGTCATTTTCTGTTTTCTATGGACTCTTGAGCAGTTAGAGCAGAAGAACTCTTTGCAGACTGGACAGTAGAACTCAGCAGGGAGGAATTCATCATCTTCCTCACAGGGCTGGCAGTAGGATGTTTCCTCTGCAGATTGTCTTGCTTGCAGTTTCTTCCCTGGAACCTCCATATTCAAGATATCTGATGAGAACAAATTTCTTTTTATATAATATTGTATTTATTTCCTGTAAAAGATTTAAAACAAACGGATAAAATTATGAAACCTTGCATAAATGGCGTAAATTTGGTACAATTTGTATTTGTTCGCATTTTAGAAATTTCATTAAGAATAGCACGTAATTTAACTCATTCCAAATCGCGAAAAAGATACATGTGGATTGAAAGCCGTTATATCCAATTGTATTAAGCAGTAGTGATTCCTCTTAAAATCGTTCAAGTTTCAATATAAGAGAGAAAAAGTAATGTTTTACGCCAGAAATGTACCACTTCGGAATAGAAATTGTTAAAAAAATCCCTGCCATTACGTTCAGCCAAATAAATTTCGGTTTTGAGTGAGGGGCGCAAGTCAACAGGTTACGCCTCTACATTACGCCCCCTCTAACGTCAAATGATTCGCCCCTGTTAAGTATGATATGCCTACAGAGAACCGTTTTTGATGAATTAATATAAGGATTCGTATAGGAGTGTGCAACCAGAAACTCGGTTACAACTAAAATATCGCACAACCTTTCCAAAAATTTATAATATTACATTTTCTAATCACAAGCTGTTTATGGTAGATTAACAAGATATGTATCATATCGGAAAGTGTTTTCTACATTTTTAATCTATAAATTATGTCATATATAGAACCGGTAAGAAAAAGTAAAATGCTTTACCGTGGTATGACTATCGTTGGAATAAATTACAACGCTATTCACTTGTAAGCACGCTAGTTATCGAATATTGTTCTTGACAACATGGAACAAAACAGCCACTTATGTTTTCTTTCAATTATGCGGATCGTAACTACTATATTTATTATATATTGAAATGATTTATCATTCAAGAAAATAATTTTGATTTTTAATATAAGATAAATATAGCAATTATATGTAATATCAATCAATATTAAAGTTCAAGATGTATATTGGGTTTAAACTGCAGTGAATGAATTCAAAATCGAAAGTACATCAACTAATTTTCAGAAAATCTATATAGTGACATAGATAATGACCTACTTTTCCACACTGAAATGTAAAAGATAAAACCCGAACATACTTGAGATACAATTTTGATAGTTCAATATTGCAGTTATATATAAAAACAATCAATATTTTAGTAAAAAAAGGATATTTAGTTTTAAATTGAATAAATTCAAGATCGAAATTACATCAAATCATTTTCAGAACAGTATATATAGCGACATAGATAATGACCTACTATAAGTAGAAACAATATATAAAATTGAGAACTAGAAAGTATGGTTCAGTTCACCTTTAAACACGAATGTGTACAAGATATAATACGACCATACTTTAGAACACTGTGAATAGAAATAAAATGAACGCTTGGTTAAAAATGAATCCTTACCTTTCCTCCAAGTTAAAGGGTAAAGAGGAAGTAAACGATCAATATCACACAGTGAGATAAACATTATCAGAAATTATCGCAGGTAGTTAAGGTTATACTCAACTGATATAGACATGATTTATTACTGTACTGATATAACCTGTGCAAATTACACTGATTTGGAAGTACCTACTCATTGTTACATGCCTTACTTCTTTAAATGAACACATGGCAATGAATCAAAGCATGGTTATAACTTCTCAGACCAGTGGCTACTTTCCAAATTTATAGGTTTGGAACATAATTGGTTCTGAATTAAAAAAAACTGGATCTGCTTGATCAACTGTTTTGTTTACGTAAACATCGCATTGTTTGTACTCCTACATCGGATTGGTTTGCTTTATCTAATACATAGTGGCTACGTTCAACCAAACTCATTTTTCTTATTAGAAACGTTACTTTTTTCTAAATGTGTTAAATGTTTAGTACACGTGTGGAACTTTCTTACAATATATGGTGATGCGGGTCATGGAGCAGTGTTATTTTGCGTGTAAAATGGTCAATAGAATATATCGAATATATAGAAAATTGATATAGTTGTCAGCGACCTAAAACGAAAGAAGAAAACGTTTCTATACAAACGTTTTATTATTGTTTGGTTGATAGCATTTCAGTCAAATAAAGAAAAATACAATGGAAACCCAAATCTAATTATCTGGAAAAAGAACATTGGACTCCAAATAAAAATGTGCACACAGTTTTACATCAAATGTTTGATCAAATAAATGCACACTTTTAAAATCATTATCATTATATGAAATGTCAATGGATGATACGTTGTTTAAATGCCTAATTTAATTGTTAACATAACTTTGTTGTCTGTGTATCATACTGTTAAAAAAAGAACAATATGATTTAAAGAGAATTTTGTATGTACCTATCTTATTATGCAGATTTTTAAATTCTAAATACCATTCTAACTATGTATACGATAAAACGTACTTTTAGAATTCTTTAAAAATCTAAAATGGTTTCCTAAATGAGCAACAGACTCTTATTTGGGATAAACAAGTTGATCACCTGGAAAAGATAAACAAAAGCCAATTTACTTAAATTCAAATACACACAGTCTGTATGATACATGCCAAGTACTTAATATTCAGACGTTAATTCTTCTGGTTATTTTTTTTCAACACCAGTAGTCAGGTCGTCAATTTTTACAAAATATTTTTAAAGGTTCAGAGTATGGAGTATCTTGTTTTTGCATAAGGGCACGTGAAATAACATGAGCAAAAACTTCACGATTAAGTTCAGCATACTTCTTCCAAATGATATATGGATGACATACCAGCAAAGAGTTTGTGTGGTAAAAATACGATTAATCGCATGTTTGGGTATTAGAAAGAAATTTTAATAAACGGCTTTGTTGGTGTATTTATTTATGAATAAAACCGCAAATATGACATTTATAACAGTGTCCCTTGTTCATATGGTGGCATAAAGTTCGTAGTTAATTTGCGTAGTTCCTCCTAAGAATAAGTTCTAATTCAAGATCATCAGAAGGCAGTGAAAAGTTATAAAACCGCAATCATAGAATTTTAGCCAAAGAAAACCTCGCTGTAAACTGTTTGCTTTAAACACTCATATCAAAGTCCATCAAACATAGTTTAATCTTAGTTTATCTAACAGCGATTGGGTGCTTTGTTATGCTAGGTCGCTCTCGTTTGCACGATCTTGCGCCTGCGCTGTGTGTGAGAAAGAAGCATCCACTACATTATACGTGCACTCAAAGGCGCATGCCCTAAAGTCAGAATAAAACACAGAAAAAGCGATTTATCTAACCACTGCGCCAACCGGAATCTAGTACTAACAAGACAATGGTTGATTGAAGTGACTACAGTGTCTTTCTCGACCGTGTCACTCTCTACATATCTACCGACGACCGAATTCCTCATATATGGAAAGTTTCGGGTTTAAATATATGTATTGTTATCCATCATACATTATCAAATTAACTTTTTCAGAGGAGATTTGCATAATTTAGGTCATCTCAACCGCTCATCGATGATCTAGAGGAGATCGGATTTTATTATACACTTTATGTAACCCTAATTATGAGATTTTTATAGATCGGTTTTATAAACAATCACTTTACACAAATATCTTCACATCAAAACAAAATAACCCTTAAAAGACGTGATACTGAAGGAAATTATTAACGTATACAGTGAACCAAAAATTGTTATACTGACTTAAGATTATTTTTTTCATGACTTGATTTCTCCAATGAAATAAATGTCAAATTTAGATCAAGTATGTTCGTGCCAGACTATCGCAGTTCTATGATGTTTATAATAAGGCAGGTCAGTGCTATATATCCATAAATAAAACATTATACCCGGCCATGGGGCCAGTTTCATTTTAACTCTTTATTTTAATATACATCAACACTCTGAGAAAATGAAAAACAATATGTTACTATCAGTGTTGTTCCTACAGATTTAACATTTTTAAACTACAGACGTCTATTAAAGATATGTCAATGAAATTTGATAAATAATAAAACAATGAAAATATTAAAAAGACAGCGAAAACATGGTACAATACCATATATCGAATATGAATGGCTCATTTTTTGTTTTTTGAATATTTGATAACAAACCAACGCAATGGATTCAACCAATTAAAACATATCCAAATATACTGATAATCATTATTTCAGATAGGTTATTGCAGTAAAAATTAATATACAATGTACATAAAGCAGCTGAACGTATTCTTTCTGTCAGAAAGCTATACTTCCAATGAAAGTAAAAAAAAAATAATTTGGATTTGGACGCTATTTGAATGCAAAAGCAGATCCATCGTCAAATTATATTGATTGCGTGTTCTTAATTAAAAAACCTATAACGATCCGGTATTCAATACAAATACATTCATTTAAATGACGTAAAATTCGCATTATTATAAGATGATGTTTCGAGCCAATTCACTCGATTTGTTAGCATCAATTCATTATATTGTACACCTTTACTGCACAGTTTGATTGTTCAGTGACAAGAAGCTTGCTCAGTTGCAGACAGTAGTAGACACATATTGGATTTCGTATACCCTCCTTCTTCCCCAACAGTTGTGTCAAATGACCAGTGGACAAATCAAGTATCATAATGGTGTTACTTTGCAAACCACAGATTAAAAGTTGAGCCCCGAGTGCCGTGATACATTCTGGGCTTTTCAATGCAGGGTCCTGGAACGTTTTCATGATGTTCAGGTTCATGTCAAGTTTTGTGATTGTGTTCTTTCTATAGTCTGATACGTAGATGAAAGCAGTCGAATTTTCACACACCACTGTTAAGAAGAAAGGCATTTCAAACACGGTTTGTCCACTGCCTTTCCTACCTCTGCCTCTTATAACATGCCCGTTCATATTCAGTACCTCTACCTTTCCATCGTAGTAGGACACAATTAACCAATCGTCATGGTAAGCAATACCTCGACAGTCGCCATCCACTAAAAAACGGTCACCAAGAACGATTTGTCCTCGAGTCTCCAGGAACTGAATACCTTTACTGGCCAAAGTCACAGCCACCCTGTCTCCAGGTAGAAGACATAGGTCCCACGGATTTCCTGGTACACTGATCTGGGAAACCTGGCTTTTGGTCTCCATGTCCAACTCATTGACCACTTTGTTGCGAAAGTCAGCCAGCAACAGTCTCGATTCGGCCAGGTGAAGCATGCTTGATAGGTAGAAGTCTTTGTTGTCAGATGACGACGTCGTTGTGATGTCCACAGCTGATGTAAATTGTAGTCTGGTTAAGTCTACAGTGCCTGACTTACTGTAATGAATTGTTTATAGTTAAGCACATACATGTATGTTTGATACCATTTTTATATAGGACAACGTATCAAAGTTTGAATTTTTACGTATGCAAAAAGCATTATGGTTTATAATCAAAATGTTTTGAAAGCTGTATCGCTCTGGTTCCAATCAAACGTCAGCGCGGACGGGACTGGGGCACATTTTCAACAACGCCATATCGGAAAAAACGTTACCTGCGTATGTAAATTGGAGCGTTTTTTTTTAAAAAGTGTAAATAATTCCATTTTAAGGCATATAATAAAATGAAATAAAATTAATAATTGTTTCTGTGTAAGATAACAATATAATTGACTTCGTGAACACCAAAAGTGAATATTTCACTCTTGGCTACACCACTCGTGAAATACAAATTTTGGTGCTCACTCGGTGAAATATATGATGATCTTACACTGAAACAAATAATTATCCTCTTTATATTGCTCAGTTGAAAGGTATATAATAATTGTCGAAGACTTATTCAGGAAACCAACCCCTGTTTAAACGATACAGTTATTGTGTGGGATCATCATTATCATCATCATCATCGTCGTTGTTGACGTCATCATCATCATCATCATCATCACCATCATCATTATCATCAACAACAACAACAACAACAACAACAACAATAACAACAACTACAACAACAACAGCAACAACAACTACATTATTTACATATTTTTTTACCCATTGTTGCTGTTTTGTTTTATTTTGCAAATGACTTGTACCAAAATGAATATAATCACTCAAATTCAGTGTTGTTTTATTTGCGAAGGTTACATTCACCTTTTTTTCAAAATAATAAAACAGTAATATATGTAAGTAGTTTTATGATTATGTACAACACTTCTTACTGAACATCTTAATATTTGTCACTTTCATAAATGGACTCTCACCGATTTAAAAATCACAACATCGGAAAACATCTTTCAAATTTAGTAGCATCACACATGAATTATACACAATTTTTAGAGAAGGCATGTACTTCACTTTCTTTTAAATACATTTCAATCAGCTACTTTCATATACTTCTTATAACATAATGCTGTTTTTTTTTTTGCATGAACACATTCAATTAAACTATTTTACTCAAAGAGCCCTTGTTTGAACTTGTGATGATTATTGTGTTTATTGTAACAAGTATTTGATCGATGTATGAACCTCCAAAACGTGATTGGGTACCTTTTCTCATGTCTTTCTTTAAGTTTTTCAATATTGAACGCTTTAAATGTGCAAAGTGACAAACACAACGTTTCTGGCGGCAAGCAGTTACAGTATTATATGTTGCGCTATTCTACCTGAAATGAACCCTGCGAAGACCCGTTACAATGTAATATCTTGCGTAATTCTACATGAAATTACACAGATTTACATGGTACTATTTAAACTATACACGTTTTCATACCAGTTAGACTGCTTATGAAATAAAATCACATCTCAACCGAAATAAAAAGCTATTGCCATAATAAACCAGAGCGCCAACCAACGCAAAAGAAGGAGTTCCATACGGGCATTTTATCTTCGCCCGTGGGCAAGATTAATAATTTCTCCCACCTCAGATAAGTAAATCCAATAATTTAACCATGCTAGAAATTCTTATCTTGCCAACACCCTACGATCGGGTCGGAATGAACCTATTTTACACTCTCGGCTATGGGAGATACTTATAATCTGTCATGTGTCTCCGTTCCGGATAGAAAAATCCGACCCGAGGGCACCTGCGTTGCCAGGTAACGAGGCTTGCCGAGTTACCGGCAACGCAGCGTGCCCGAGGGTCGGATTTTTCTATCCGGAATGGACACACATGATAGATATTTTTTCTAGCGTACCTTAAATCACAATGTTTTGTGAAGAAAATACATAAAAAGCGCATTTTTGTTCATTTCACCAAAAAGCGCGTGCGAAGATGTTTACTGACGTCATGACGCGTAGTAATTTGTATTCACTGCATACGTCAATAAGTTCCTACGATATCACGTCTTTAAAGGGTTATTTTGTTTTGTTTCGAAGATACATTTTTGTCAAGTTAATGTTTATAGAACTTATGTATTGAAATCGCATAATTATGGTTACATAAAGTGTAAACTATAATAAAAATAAATAAAAAGTATTACGTCACAGCGCGTGACTCATCTGGCATTAAGGGGTGCCAGATGGAATTGTCCAGCACGGCTGAATTCACCGGAAATGCCTATCCGGTGTGCTAGAAAAGAATTTTTAGCATGGTTAAATTATTGGATCTACTTATCTGTGGTGGGAGAAAAAGGCTTCTAAAGATCTTTATTTTGCGACATATATGTGTGCGTTGATATGTAGCCAGTTTTTAGAGAAAATAGCCGAGGAAATGAAAATTAAACTTATCGCCATTTTATACTGACTTGAGAATATTTATGTCACGATACAGAATTCACAATGCAGCAGACACTATATTTAGAACAAGATACAAGAACAACAATATTATGCTGTTTATTTTAAGGCAGATCAAATTCATATATCCATAAATGAAACACAATACCAAGCCCATTTCATTTAAACTTTTTATTTTAATATACATTAACACTCTAAGAAAGAAAATCAATGTGTTTAAGAAATTAAAAGTTACGACCATCATCAAACAGAGAAGTTAATCAGATTTGATAATAATGAAGAAGTGACAAGGAAAATAACATACATTGAATGTGAATGGTTTAATTTTGGATATTTGACAACAAATCAACGCATTGGCTTCCAACCCAATTAAGAATAATAAAAAAAATATTGATAACTATTTTTCAGATAATAACATCTAAAAGAAATAAACTTACATTGCACAACAATTACCATTTCTTTCTTGCAGAATATTGATGCTATATTCTCAATGATATTTCAAAAGTTATTTGGATTAGCATGCACTTTGAATGCAAATTAAGCAAAATCATCAAATTATAATAGTATGCATGTTATTTATAAAGAAAAAAAGTCAAATCGCGCGTCAAGGAAATGTTGTTGATGAATAAATACATTTACGCACAATTGAATGCAATATTCCGTGTAATCATATTGTACGCATACCTCCAATGCGTTTCCGGAAAGTGTTAAACACAAATAACATCATTAAACCGTTTCCTGAAGTGGTCCACGTAACATTCTTATAAGAATGCAACAACTGAATAGCGATAGGTTAGGTGAACGTTATGTTGATGTTTCGAACTATTTCACCCCATTGACTGGCATTATTCGATTTTATTGTACACCTTTAAATAATTGTTGAAGCCTTCCGTGACAAGAAGTTTGCTCTGTTGAGGAGAGTAGTAGGCAAACATTGGCTTTCGTATCCTCTCCTTCTTCCCCATCAGTTGTGTCATCTGACCAGTGGACAAGTCAAGAATCATAACGATGTTACTTTCTAACCCACATATTAACAGTTGGTCCCCGAGAGCCGTGATACTTGTTGGGTTTTTCAATGCAGGGTTCTGGAAGGTCTTGATGATGTTCAGGTTCATGTCAAGTTTTGTGATTGTGTCCCTACTTCTGTCTGATACGTAGATGAAAGCAGTCGGGCCTTCTCCCACCACTGTTAAGTAGTCAGGACATAAACAGTTCCTTTCTATCGCCACCCCTTTTTGTTTGTCTTAAAACATACCCATTCATATTCAGTACCGCTACCTTTCCAAAGAGGTCGGACACTATCAACCTTTCTTCATGGTAAGCAATACCTCGACAGTTACCATCCAATTTAATATGGTCACCAATAGCGAGTTGTTCCCGAGTGTCAATGAACTGAATACCCTTATTAGCCATAGTAACGGCAACCCTGTCTCCAGGAAGATGACATATGTCCCACGGATAACCTGGTACCTCGATCTGGCACACTAGGCTGTTGGTCTGCATGTCCACTAACTTAACTGTGCAGTTGTTCCAGTCAGCTAGCAAAAGTCTGGACTCGGCAAGGTGGAGCATGCTTGACAGGTAGCAGTCCCTATTATCAGTTGGAGACTTCATTGGGATGTCCATAGCTGGTGATAACTGTAATCTAGTCAGTTCAGTGACCACTGTAATGAACTGTTTATAGTAAATTTAATATCTGTGTTAGGGTGACATATCAAAGTATGAATTTCAACGTTTGCATGTAGCATTATTGTTTTATTTCATTATGCTATATTAATAAAGATCATATCATTAATTTTCCATATTTCGTTACAATATTGAAACTATTTCAACGTAGTCTTGTTTAAATTAATGCCCATTACTCGTTAAAAAATCACAGCGCCAAATATTATAGCAATTTGAAGGAAACATATCTCACAAGACAATTTATACATTGCTCATTATACGCCAAAAAACAATAATTTACAATTATTCAGATGGTTTATGACTGTCAGTACCTGTAGTTTTGGAATTTGCCATGGTTTCTCTTTAGCCACATCCCTGAACTGTTAGTCCTATTGGTCCATGGTCGCTCACTGCTATGATAAAAAATTTAACTGTCATAAATTTTTGGTATGAGGAGCTTTGTTTTGCAGTTTGTAGGGAAATATACTTCTTGTTTTCCATAATCAATGTTTAAAAGTTCGGCAAAAATGCATTGATAAATTAATAAAGTTGTTAAGATATCCTATGTACAAATATGCTTTCATCAAATCACTGGTACTAAAGTTATATATGCCTCTTGAACCCATGTAAACTGGTATAGTTTGAACGGTCATAGCTAAGTGATAACTTATATGTAAAATAAATCATCGAATTTTAAAGTTTTTGCAGATAGTAATTGTGTACATTCAATTGCAATCCGCCTTGGATTAACCTATTAAGCAATCTTTCAAGATATAAATAACTTGTTCGTAATAACTGTTTCAGTTATAAATTTACATATTCTTTATCCCCTCATTAAGCCCTTTTAATGGATGCCAACATATTATGGGTTCACTGGTCATTGAAAAATCACATAATTGTACAGTGGCTATCTTGAAGGCTTTGGTTATGCATATGCCAATGATAATTAAATGCATGATAGGTTAATGCACTTGTAGTTTCTTTAACTAAGGGCATTCGTACATCTATCTCGTTATGAACGTTTTTGTTTCTGTTGTAATGATAGGGTTATAGAACGTGGAAACCTTTTAAAAATGTAGTTATCGATATTATTATTCCTGTATGTAACATAATTGCAATCTGTCTCCAAGCTCAATAAACTACTGTATTCATCAGGTATGACCGAGATAATGAATGTTATGAATATTATGGGAGCAAATTTTGAGTCACGTTATCTAATTATAAAACAAGCTGCGCTAATGTGAAGTTATGTTAATTTTTCTAACTGCCTTTGTTAACAAATTTATAACAATCAATCTTATTACTTATCTATAGTGTATAGTATTAGGACATGCTTTTTATTCTATATACAGCACTAAACCATTTTCTGATATGTTTCGACACGTGCAATGAATGAAATATATTAATTAAATGTATTTAGACGATACACTATTGGACTAGTCCTAATAAACTGTGTGCAATGTTCTGTGACAGCAAAGGTGTTTACAATAGTGTAATTAAATGTAAATACGTATGCATATATACCTGATACGATCTCGTGCGCTTCAGTCATAATATTTTCTAATGTCCCAAGACCATTTCCAGATGATATAAGTCGCTCTGTGGCTGGATCCTTTCTGAATTCGTAGTGGTGAATTACATCTCCCTTGTTAATGTCAGCAAGGTCATTCTGCAGACCCTCTAATAGCTTTTTGGCTCTTTTGGTCTCTATAAACAACTGTATCATGTTGTTTCCTTGCGCTTCAAGTGTCACATTTATTTCTTCTACCTTGGAATTAAGGTTTTTCAATTTCGGTTTTAGCGACCCCAGCAATTTTTCATCCAGGTTTTTTGTCTTCTCTATAAACTTTAACAATGCTTGTTCTCTTTCTTCAAAATACTTGATAACTTTCTTTCGATATTTTCTCAGCTTGTCAACTTCATTTTCGCATAACCTTGCTACAACGTCAACCCTTTTCTCCACACCAGACACGCGTAAATTAATTTCTTTAAATAAGCTGGCAATTGTTTTTATGACATCCCCATACTCTTGGTCATCTTTAAAGTCCTTGGAAATCTCTGATATGACATCAGCATGACATGATCGATGGTACTTTACTGAACAGTGTCCACAAATCAGGGTCTGATGGGTTCTGCAAAAGTATTTGATAGTCTCTTTCGGATGGACATCACAAGACACTGTGCATTCATATTCAGTTTCATGGTCACCGAGGGATGTAGGTTTATTCGATTGGTCAAGAAGGAAATGAGATCTTGTCATTTTCTGTTTCCTATGGACTCTTGCGCAGTTAGAGCAGAAGAACTCCTTGCAGACGGTACAATAAACCTCAGCAGGGAGGAATTCGTCATCTAGTTCACAAGGCTGGCAGTAGGTTGTGTCCTCAGCATTTGGCCCTGCCTGCAGTTTCTTCCCTGGAACCTCCATTGTCCGGGATTCTAATTAGATCAAACGTCTGATTTTATAATATATTGTATTTATTTCTTAACATTCAACTCCTGATTTTATTATTATAAACCAGATGAAATGATGAAACTTTGCATTAAAGGCGTAAATCTTGTTATATTTTTTGTTCGGATTTTACAAATCGCACAAATTAAGAAAAGCACGCTTTTTTGACTCATTCAATATCATAAAAATATACGTGGGGATTTAAAGCCTTATATAGTATTGTATATTGTACGGTATGCCTACAGTGTACAGTTTTGGGTGAATTCATATACATATACCTATAAGAATGTGCACCAGAAACTCGGTAACAACTAAGGTACCGCATGACCTTCCCCAAAATTGAAAGCATTACATTTCAAATCACATGTATGCTGTTGACTATAAATTAGCAAGATTTGCATCATATCGGAAAATGTTTTTATCTGTATATTTACTCAATCATCGGCACCCCAGCGTATCATAATATATACGCTGAGGTGCCGAGGATGATTAACTCAAATGTAGGAACTGTATGAATAAGACAGATACTTTACCGTGGTATGACTATCGTTGGAATGTATTTCAAAGCTATTCAATTATGATACGCACGTTAGTTATAGAATATTGATTTTAACTACACTGAACTAAAGTGCCTCTTGTAATTTCTTTCAATAACTCGGATTGAAACTACGATATTTATTATATATTGAAATGATTTATCATATAAGAAAACAATTTAGATATTTTAGTCCAAAATAGCAATTTTATGTTAGTTCAATCAATATTTTAGTTCAAGATACATGTTGGGTTTAAATTGCATTGAATATTCAAAATCGAAAGTACATCAAATTATTTTCAGAAAAGTCTATTTTGTTACTTAGATAATGACCTACTTTTAAACACTGATATGTACAAGATACAACCCGAAAATATACTCGAACAATATGAATAAAAATAAAATAGAACTTTTTGAATAAAAATGAGTTCTTACCTTTCCTCCAAGTTTAGAGTAAAGAGGAAGTGACCAATCAATATCACGCAGGGAGATAAACACTATCTCAGGTAGGTAAGGTTATTCTTAACTGATATAGACTATATATATATATATATATATATTTATATATATATATATATATATATATATATATATATATATATATATATCAATGTACGACGGATATTACTTGTGTAAAAAGGGCAAATTGCACCGAATCGTATGTGCTTTGTCATTGGCACATGCCTTATTTCATGAAATGAACACATGACAATGAATAAACGCATGGTTTTAACTTCTCAGACCAGTGGCTTCATTCAATATTTATAGGTTTTTAATCTGAATGATTCTTAATTAAAAGAACAACATGATTTACTCGATCTACTGTTTTGTTTACATTCGTATTGTTTGTACTCCTGAAGAGGATTTGGTCGCTTGATCGAAAACATAGTGACTACGTTCAATATTTGTTTTCTTATAAAAATGTAACTTTTTTTCTGTCTTAGTTAAATAGGTAGTTCACATAGGAACATTCTCCCAAAATATTGTGACGCGGGTCGTGAAACAGTGTTATTTTGCATGTAAATTGATCACTAGAATATATAGAAAATATATATAGTTGCCATGCGACCTAAAACGAAAGAAGCACGCATTTCCATACACACGTTTTATTATTTTTTTACAGGTCACCATATGGATGGAATTTTAGACAAATTATTCAAAAATGCAATGCAAACCAGGATCTATTTATTAGCCGGGAAAAGTTCAAAGGACTCCAATCAAAATGTAAACACAATTGTTCATCAAAACTATGTTGGAATAAAAGCACGATTTTGAAAATCGAAAAATCGTCTTGCTATGTTAATGTTTGGATAACCATTATGTGTTATGTCAAGGGATTATGTATTGTACACATGCCTAATTTAATTCTAAAAATACTAAATACTTTGTTGTCTCTGTGTCATACTGAAAAAAGAACAATATGATGTTAACAAAAATTTGTCTTATTATGCAGATTCAAAGAACATTAAATACCCTTCTACCTATGTAAATAGTTGAATTTCATTTTTGCATTCTTAAAAAACCTAAATTATTTGCTTACATGAGCATCAGACTTATGTTTGGGATAAACAAGTTGGCCACTGAAAAAATAAACGAAAGCCAATTGTTCAAATAGCATCGTTAAAAATGGAGTTAGACCCAGTTCGGTTATTAAGTTGCGGTTTACTTATATATCGTACATATCCTTCGCAATTTTTTCTTTGTTTAGCGCTACGTTTAACTTCAAACCCTACCACATGCTTTCAAAATTTGCGATTAAAAACTTGATTACAAAAATGTAGCTGTTTGGGCTGAGCTGAGATTAAAAAACTAATCAAATATGTTTTATTTCTTCCCCTAAAATGATCGTTCTCCCCTTAACTTTTATTATTTTCAGAATTTGGTCAAACAACTGTTTGCCATGTCCTTCAAACACACAGTCTGGATGATGTTTTCCGAGTACTTAATATGGAGACGTTAAATCGTCCTGTCACCTTTTTCTTCAACACAAACACCCAGGTCGTCAACTTTTACAAGATATGTTATAAGGTCATAGTATTATTGCATGAGGGCGCGTGACAAAAACGCCAGAAACAACTCATGTTCGGCATACCTCTTTTGAATGACATAGTAACACAGTTATTTGTGGTGAAAGTGCGATTTCATCGCATGTTGTCTTTTAAAATGGAGTTTCTATGATCAGCTTTGTCATCCTATATTGGTCGATTATATAATCGCAAAAAACACATTTATTATAGTGCCCTTCGTTCATATAGTGGCATAAAGTTCATAGTAAATTTGCGTTAATTTCCTTCAATTGAGTTCTCTTTCAAGCTTATTAGATAATAATTAAAAAAATATAAAACCGCAATTGTAGAATTTCAGCCAACGATTACCACGCCGTGAACTGTTCGCTTTTAACAACAATATTAAAGTCCATCATTTACTTTACAGCAATTGCGTACTTTTTTATGCTAGGTCACGATGCACGATGTTGCGCTGGCGCTGTGTGTGGGAACGAATAAACCACTACATTATACGTGCATTCAAAGACACTTGCGCTTTTAAAGCCAATAATAGAACCGGCCAAAATACATCTCAACTGACATCAAAAACTATTGCCGAAACAAACAGCCTTCATCTTTTAATGACACGTAGTTTGGTGATTAGTGGTTGTATGTTGAGCCATATGTATGTTAGCTGCTTATACAGGTTTTGATAATTCAATGGTCATTTATCAAGAGTGCCAGAGGCAACACGGCTGGTTATCGAACCTCAACGATATTTTTTTTCAATACATTCTCTGACCAAATGTGGTGATAATTAGACAAATGCTTCTTAAGTTATTGATCTGACAGGAAATAGTTTAGGTTACCTTTATAATTAAATTGTGATAAAACTCGTGTGACAAAGCGATATTGCTGGTTATCGAATTTATCGAGGTATAACGCCAATTCACATTTTAACCAAATGTGGTTATGATTGGACAAAGGATATTAAAGACATTGATCGGACAATACAGACTCTAGGAAATGTCTTTAATTAAAGGGCGATTACTCTTGAGTGTCCCAAGCAATATAGCTGTGTATCACTATTGTCCAAGAGGTCGTCCCCATGCACTTTCTGAATAAATATGGCAATGATTGGACAAAGGCTTCGAAAGTTATTGATCGGTAAAGGCCGCTTTTGGGTGATTTCATTAATTAAAGGGCGATATATAACTGTTGGGTGACATAAGCGATATGGCTGGTAATCCAACTTGTCCGAGATAGTATGCCCATTCTGAACAAATCCAATAATGCTTGGACAAAAGCTTCAGATCGGTCAACGTACTATGAAAAAAAGGAATTTGCCAATAACATTCGCCGTAAGATTTATGACTCAACATGGTATATATTTTAAATCCATAACTAATTAAAAAGAAATTTACACTCAACATTAATAATTTTCACCGGCGAACAATTGCGTTGCAGCAGATAAAGGTACTCACTTAGTCATAACTTTAGTCATAAACATTCTATTTTCTATTATGACTGACCTTCGATTAAGGCTTGTAACTTGGAAACGTAGATGGCAAATGGTCATTACATGAACTCAACCCTGTTAGACGGAGACGTAGTCACACAATTTGGCAACATATACAAAACCAAAACGGGTCAGGGCTGTCACAGATCACTCACCTGAGTTTCATGGCCTCAGACAAATGCAACAACCGTTCAGTAAAGTTTATCTTAGTCGTTAACTCAAATGATCTTTTTTGGAACATATATGTGTGCGTTGAATTGTAAGCAGTATTTGAACAGAAAATTATCGCCTCTTTTATACTGACTTAAGAATATCTATGTCACGACCTAGTTTCTCTAACGAAACATACACTACAGTTAGAACAAGCAATATTGTGCCAAACTATCGCAGTTCTATTTTAAGGCAGGTAAATGCCATATATCTATAAATAAAACACAATACCCGGCCCTATGCTCTTGTTCTTTAAAGTTTTATTTATAATATAATGTTCATTTAAACTCAAAGAAAGTAAATCAATATGTAAGTATCAGTGTTTACACTATTTTAAGATATTTACAGTTACAACCAATATCAAAAGAGATATTTATGACATTGGATAATCAAATGACAAAGAAAATACAAAAAAAGACAGCGAAAACATGATACAATATCATATATTGAAGGTGAATGGTTCATTTTGCGATCATTGCTAAAACACAACACAATGACTTACAACCCAATTAATAATAAAAAAAATATATAGATAATTACAATTTTCAGACAGTTAATTGCAGCCTAAAAAATAATAATGCATTGCACAACAAAAATCATTTAAATTTTCGGTAAAATGTTTGTTTTATTTTCGATGACATTTCAAATAAAATTTGGATTTGTACGCACTTCGAATGCAAATATAGAAACTCATCAAATCATAGTGTGTCTTCTTTGCTAAGAACTATTACGGTCCGGTATTCAATAAAAAAAAAACCATCATTAAATCCAAATCGTGCCATGAAATGGTTCATGTAACATTCTCATTGAATGAAACAACTGAAT